>NC_142619.1:30821666-30971944 GCF_059453375.1 Lepisosteus platostomus
ATTTTTGAAAACAAACATTTTATTCTCGTGTTTATTTACTCGATAAAGTCACTTCAAAAACTGAAAGATCTATATTGAGAAGTGCAGTGCCTAATTTAACACCGGATGCAATAGTGTTTTGCATGAGATATACAAATAGCTACAGTAGCCAAACCAAAGAGTGCTTAAACATTAGACGGAAAATCATGACTCAACAGATACTGTAGTTTATCAAAAAATAGAAGCCGCAAAAGACAATGAGAAAAAAAATAGAAAGATTTGCATAGAAAATGGGGCATATGATATGCTGGAATGTTTAATGAAAGCAAAATAGTTCAAAGATCAACTACACATTATAATTTGACAATGCATGCAGTGCTGTGTGATTTACAGTCCTGCAAAAGTATTCAGACCCTTCCTGAAGTGTGCCATTTTATGAAATTACATAATGATGCTTACACGTTTTTTAAATCCCGTATTTAATTCAAATAAATGCTCAAACTAAAGAATACTAAATAAAGGTTATATAGTAGCTTAATCAAAGAAAAATAGTACATTTCTGAAGAATCGAGGAAGAAAACATGGAAATACAGTATATTAATAATGTAAGTATTCAGACTCGTGATGACAGTATTTGGCAGAAGCACCTTGGGTGGCAAATACAACTGCAAATATTTCTGCTGAAGTCTGGACCAACATTGCACACCTGCTTGGTGCTATTCTGCTATTCTGCTCGTTCGTCTTGCCAGATTTGCTCAATCTCTGCCACGTTGCTTTCTCAGCAGCAGAACTCTGTAACTCTTTCAAAGTCACCTTTGGTCTCACAGTGTTCATCCCTAACCAGTTTCCTCCTTGCCCGGCTGCTCAGTTTGGACCTGGCTGATATAGTGTGTGCCTCCATGCACAGTATCAATGACTAATTTCACCACGCTCCCAGACATATTAACAGTCTTTGAAATGTTTCTTGGCATACTTTCTCCCGGTCTAAACTTTAACACAGCTTTTTCCCTAAGTTGTTATGAAACCTCCTTGGTCATCAGGGTTGAATCTACCTGACTGCATTACTTTACAGAGATGCATATTTATTCTGACATCATGTGAACCTCTATTACTGCACACAGACAAGGTCACTCAACGAACTGAGCATGTGGCTGTCAAGACAATTGTCTGCACCATTTGATTGATTCCATTTTGCTTTCAGATTAATTATCTGCATGATTCTTTCATTTTGTTTTTTTTTTGCTTTGAATATGTGGAGTGGGCTGTGTATATGAATACACAAAAAATAATGAATACTGTACATCACAGTGTCATGAGTGCAAGCCTTAAAGCCATAGAATGCGGAAAATGAATACTTTAGCAAGGCACTGTAAAGTTTTATTGCACTGAACTACAAGCAGTCTCCTCAATTCTTACAGTTCAGAATTACAGGGATTTATTAGTTCAATAATTATATACATGAAGCATATGTATAAACACCATTAAAGGAGAGTAACAACATCGATGTTATATAAGAACTTTGAGAGGGCAATTATTCATCAGTTGTAAAATACATCCCTAAAAGAGGATGGTCACTAGACATTTTAACACCACCTAAAACTACTAGACCACAAGATTGTATAAATCAATGTTGAGTACTTTTAAAATGAAAAGGAGCAAAAATAAAAAATTGCAAAAACAATGTTTGTATCTACAGTATTTGCCGTGTTATTCATGTATTGCTATTGTTACCTCTTGCACACCAAACCCTCTCCAGAAACTAAGCTTAAAAACATTTTTGTTTCAATGTTCCCAACTTTCTTGACAAAACACCTTAAAGGGCTGCAGTACATGCCCCTGCTATTCACATATCTGCTCAGTTCTCTGGCAGCTTCTGTCTCCTTTTAGTTTTGTCTACAACTGTGTAAGTTTATTCTATGATTTTTATACTGTAACAGCATTTCAAAGCATGTGCTGGAATTGATCAAACTTCCTGTTAAATACAGTACCTTGTTCACTAAAAATTGTTATGAAACACAAAAGTGTCAGTAGTCTTCTGTTGTCCTACAATTCATCCAAAAAAATTATCCTCGGCAACATCTACTGTATATTTTGATGCATGGAGTGGAAAGAAGTCTTAAATGTAAATATACTGTAACAGTGCATATTTAAAAACAACTATGCTAAAAAATTACGTTAATATTGAGTGAAATTATATGGTAATAATAGATGAATGAACACCACATTTCATGGTGTAGCAGGAAAGGATTAAGCTGTGTTTTGTGTTAACAGTTTCTGTGAAAGTGATTTATCTGTAGTTTATCTTCAAGGCTTAATCAAGACGTCACTTGGAATAAGATCAAAAACACACGTTGTGTTTGGGGCCTGCCTTGAATGTACTGCTTTGTTGTCATATGAAATGACTGTGAGATTCTCTAAAGAAAGAGAGATGTTTGCCTCAACCACTGAACTTTGGATACATGTCAATTAATAAACTTAATATATGACATCTTAAAGCACTGATTTCTAAAGCTAAATCCTATTCGTTTTAACAACATGAAGGCTGTAGTGTATGATAAGAAAAAGGCTATTGAAAAATTATACTGATTACAGATTACATTTCTTAATAAAGAAGATGTTCTGAATTAAATGCGCCAATACACAAGATTCCATAACTCCAAAAACACTTTTACAGACTAGTGCAATAATGTCAAGCAACATCTTTGCTGTTAACATGCAAAGGATAAGTAGTTTCTAATCACAATCAGAAAAAGTGACAATTTTATATGATTGCATTATTTCAGCAATATGAGTGAAGCTTTGCTTTATGTTTTATATATTACGGAATTACGGATGTGCATTGCTGCTATCAAGGAAAAAAAATATAGTACTGTATCTCGTTATATGAGAAATTTAGTTTGTTCTTACAAGATAGTCCTCCATTGCGTAATTACGAGATGCAAATGATCATTTGAGTGTATGAAGAACCCATTACATTATGCAATGACAGCGCCTATAGAAGCTACCGATAGCTCAGCTTGAACTGTGTTCGTGACAATGTCCTTCGCTGCAGAACGAGCAGCACGGTCATACTTTAGACGGGTTTAGTCATATTGAAATGTTACATTTTTTAGCTAATGTCAACAATGATTATAAAAATACAGTCACACTCAGACCTTATCCTGAAACAAAAAAGACTGTACCGTGTAATCGATTCCATTGCTTAAAACTGAAATTCAACTAATGATAAAAGGTATTGTACGACAAGTGTGCTATCACGTGATTATGACGATTATCACATAAAGTACGCGATAATGTACTATCTCGTAATAATGAGATAATGTACTATGCTGTAATAATGTTATAATTTTCACGTATTTATGAGATTCACGTGATTTATTTTGCTGATGGCAGCAATGCGCTTCCGTAGAGAATAATGCACCAGCCTTAGAAACATATGGATCCTATGTTGTGAAATGTAACTGTAATTTATTTTCCAATAGCAGGCATACTGTACTAGGCTGTGTATGTAACTTTTCCCTCAAGACTAAATTAACCATTCCATTTTAATTATCTTTGGGCAACATACTGTAGTAAGCTTCTGTTTGTAAAAAAATTAAAGTTTATAAATGCTTGATGATAAGCTGCAAAACATTTAAAAAAACTGAATACACTCCGAATTCATATATTTTAGTCCTACTAAAAGTACGATCACAAGAGAGAGATATACAGTCGTTTGTGAACAACTGTGAAGTTGCAGGTGCATTTCACCAGCTACTGTAATAAAGATTTAACAAGCAAAAAGTCTAAGCCGTTAACTTTGCTTAATGGATTGAGCTCCAATGTGAATTCTCCATGACTTCTGTAAGTTTTTGCGTTCATGTCAGCGGGGGGTGGGGGTTGGGTTGCTTTCATCTCATATCTCCTCAACAGACAGGCGCTTCGGGGAGAACTGTGAAATACAGTTCGCGATTGAACTTGCTGCACTCACATGGGGAAAGTTCCAGAAGGAGATGGGAGTCCTGTGGATGTTTCTAACCTGACCTAGACAAGCACTAACTACTGTATAAACCAAAGTTTTATGTCAGAATATGATCCTCTTTTTCTGTACACAATGGTGATGCAATTAGCGCAATTAGCATACCACTCCTTATTGTATGCAAAATCTGAGACTAGCATGTTGACAATAGAAAACCACTTTTAATTTTTACCTTGTACGGCTCTTTTTCGCGATGAGCATGATCTCAAAGTACACCCTAAAGCAAGTCTACAATAAGGAATGGCGAATATACAGTATGGCACAAGGTTATGCACCCAACCATCTACCAGAAAGCGGATTTTTCCTGGTGAGAGCTTAGGCAGCCCTGAGCCAACCCCAGAAGCATACAGTATACAGTAGGTTGTTACAACATCACAGGGCACACACGCATAGGAATAATTTAGAGGCACTAATTACCACAGACAGGGGGAAGCCGGAGCAGCTGGAGAAAAGGAACTAGATCTCTTTAATCTAGAACAAAAGAGATTTGATCCTAATATTCAAAATCTGTATTCAAATGGAGTATAGACGGATCTTTTCTTTGCGAACGCTGTCTTGAAGCGTTTCAAATGGAGTCATGTTACATCAGTGCGTACTAAATATACTGCTGAAAACTTTCTGTGCTTCATCGTTAGTACTGTATCTAGAAGCAATCGTAAATCACCCAGTTCCCGCGCTTTTGCTTTTACATACCTGTACATGCAGTGCATTGCGGTAATGCAATGTAAATTGTATGGCATCGAATGGCGATTTTAAGAGATTTGAGTGACTCATGTGAGGGCCACGGTTGTCATAGTTTTAAATTCAAGTGGTCACGCTTCTTTTCTCTTTATTCTCACGTAAACAAAAACAGACGTGGTACATTTAAATGTCTTTACTCATTGTTGTTCGATACAATGACATGAGATGCTGAAGTTCTAGCGTCTAAAATGCTACAAAGCCTAGCAGGAGAAATGCAGCCACAAACAAACATTAAAAGTGCATGAAAAACCCAGCTTTACTGATTCGATGCGTGTACAATTGCGAGGGGCGGCTGCAAGACTAATTCCGCGCCCTCATTCATTCTGCAGCTGGGTGTGTTAATGGTTCTGAAAGAACAGCTCCGTGCGTCTTACCTGTACGCTGCGCAAGCGGCCCTGACCGAGTGATGGGACCCATTTCAATCTTTAATTGCTAACGCTAAGACACGTTTCTCCTCTCCTTGACAATTTTTCTAGCTATGGTAAATGGGGAGAATTGAAAACCATGTGGCGGTTGAATCAGACTCCTCTAAAGTCTTGAAAGTCTAAGGCATTTCTTCCTAAATTGATGGCCACAAAATTAGGATTTACACATAAATTCCTACCAGCATGGCTAATGGTATCAAGAGCGGAAAATATCCAGATAATACCCGCAAAACATGTACCCGCGGTGTACATAAAACTGACCATTATGTTGTCAGAAGATAGCTATCGATGAGACACTGGAGACCTCAAAAATAATTTTAACATTTCATGTACATACAGTATATACAAAACATTTGAAGCACATTTCTAATAAAATTAAAGAACTTAATGATACTAACCTTTTGTGTTTGTCATAAGAATGAGGAAGCTTTCAAACGACGTTTTCTTTGATTTTTTTTTCTCAGTTGTCCTCCTTCGCAAATATGAATCTTCCATAAATGTGTAGGAGTTTTCTCCAGCAAATCCCTTGCTCCGATGTTCTTTTTAGTCATTTCCATTCCAGTTTTTACGAAAATAAGAAGTGCTCTTTAGTACAATTTTACAAGGAATCTTTGTCTTAGTATATTATTTCAAATGGGCAGAACCTTGCATGTAGACCTTAACTCCGTAATCCAAGGTCCCGTAAAATGTCAACGTTCTTGCGTTGCAATGATGGGAACTTCTCAACAAAACCGTCCAATGTTGTCCTGTTTTATGTGCTTATTTTGTAAAAATCACCCAGGACTGAAAAAATACAAATCAACTAATGATAAAACGGATAAAGGGCTAATGACTAGCATCGAATAAAAATGATCTTTTGAAAAAAAAAAAGCTTATTGAAATGCTTATGGTTAACAGGGTTCTTCTTACAAAGCTTAAACAATAAATAATATTTCTAAATAAAGTATTAAATATTTAAGATTATGTTATATATACCATTTACATATAAATATTGACTTATTCCGAGAAATAAAAAGTGCCTGGGGGCATAACAAGAATAATAAGATAACTTTGCTTGTATTAGCCTACAGCATTCAAATTCTATTTATCTTATGTAAACGACATTTTAGTCGGTAATACTTCTTGATGAAGGCCCGCATATTACGATGAATTCTTCATAAATTAAAAAAATGTAAACTTGAATGTTCTTTTTCTATTACACATAGTCTAATATTTCGTTTTGATACAAAGTAGCACATTTATGTAAGGTACAGTATGTATCTTAAAGAACTTCGAAATACTGCTCTTTCGTTATGATTATCACAGCCTGGAATAATATTGGAGTCAACTTCTTCAAACTATTTTTTCAACAAAGTGTTGGTCATATTTTAGTACAAATACTGTATAGATTGACAGTTACTCTGGGCATTTTTTTACATAAAGAGAAACGACAACAAAATGCTTTCAAAAGCAAAACACCAACTAAGCCGGTCACTACAACAGAAAAGGCTCGTTTAGCTACAGGTCTGTTTCTCTGCCTGTATCTAAACAAAGGGCATACAGGGATCTTTTTATGTCCATGTTACTGTTGGCTTTTAAATTAGCTTTTTCCACAGTCCGTCCAACAGAAATCCCATCACTGCTATCGAGGTTTCCCGAGGACTTGTTGAGAGAGGTTCTGCTCCGGCTCCTCTTCATTTCATTACAAGGGGTCGCATGGCCGCTGCTTGGGTCATCTCTGAGAGCTGGCTGCTCTTCTTGGTCCGTTTCCCTATGATAAAAGTAATTGAAGTTGGACACGATAACGGGGACCGGCAAGGCAATGGTCAAAACGCCAGCAATAGCACACAAGGAGCCGACTATTTTCCCTCCAACGGTAATGGGTCTCATGTCTCCATAGCCAACAGTTGTCATGGTTACCACAGCCCACCAGAAAGCATCAGGGATGCTGGAGAAATGAGACTCAGGCTCATCTGCCTCTGCGAAGTAAACAGCGCTTGAAAACAGAATGACACCGATAAAGAGGAAGAAGATTAAAAGACCAAGCTCTCTCATGCTGGCCTTTAGAGTCTGCCCCAGAATCTGTAGCCCTTTTGAGTGTCTGGAAAGCTTGAAAATCCTGAACACCCGAACCAACCGAATGACCCTTAAAATAGCCAGTGACATGGCTTGTTGCCCATTATTGCCTTGTTGCTCAGCTAGTTCTGTTCCGAGGGTGATAAAGTAAGGAAATATGGCCACGATGTCTATTATATTCATAATGTTTTTTGAGAACACAGATTTGCTTGGGCAGGCAAAGAAACGGACAATAAGCTCAAAAGTGAACCATATCACACAGGTAGTCTCAATGATAAAGAAGGGGTCGGAGAGCGTGTTTGACGTCGGAGCCTGAGTAACATTGTTCCTTCTAGCAGAGTGAGGCAGTTCGCTTTCATCTCTGAACTCCGGTAAGGTTTCCAAACAAAAGGTAATGATAGATATGAGGATAACAAGAACGGAAACAATTGCAATTCCCCGAGCAGGGCTGGAGCTCTCCGGATACTCAAAAATGAGCCATACCTGTTTCTGGAAATCATTCTGAGGCAGAGGCTTTTCCTCCTCTTTAATAAATCCCTCGTCCTCTCGGAATCTCTCCATCGCTTCCTCTCCCAGCTCATAAAACCGAATTTCATCGGCGAACACATCTATGGAGACATTCACTGGTCTCCGAATTTTGCCGCCCGACTGATAAAAATAAAGAATTCCGTCAAAACTAGGTCGGTTCCTGTCGAAAAAGTACTCATTTCGGAGTGGATCAAAGTATTTTATCCTTTTGTCTGGATCTCCCAGCAAAGTGTCTGGAAACTGGTTGAGTGTGCCCAGCTGAGTTTCGAACCTCAGTCCAGCAATGTTTATCAGTACTCGCTCATTGCTCTCGTTGTCCAAATCCATATCCATCGCATCCTCGTCGAATAGATGCGGGCTGTGATCTGCCCGTAAAAGCGCATCAATGGCATTTTCGCTACTGCTGAAAGTGTTGTTCATGTCGTTCATTTTCCAGGAGCCCTGTTGCAAGCTGCTGAAAGTGTTGATCTCTTTCCTGTAGTCGTCGTTGAGCCCAGATTGTACAAATGATGCTTGGGGAAGATTGAGAGCGTTTGTGCTGCCTCCACTCCCTATTGTAGTAGCCCCACCGTTTTCAAAACTTACCAAGGCTATCTCCATTCCGAATCCATTAATTATTCATCTCCTTTAGAGAATTGAGTAGTAGCAGTTGTGTTCTCACTCGCTGTCTACACGTTTCTTCAGATAAACAGATCAACTCCAGATTAAACTGGATATAATCCAAAACACTCTCCTCCCCTCGAAATAATATACATATATAAAACTAAGCTCAGTGCAAGCTCCCGCGTCTTTATAAAGTAAATAATACCATAAGAGGAGAGTGGAGACCCGGATGAAAAAGTAATTATTATTCCTGACGTCAGAAGAGGTATTCAACGACCAGGTCTGTCAGGGAATCCTTTGAATACAATATGTCTTGTGGTGTCGGGCAATCTGTTCCTCACGCAGAAATAAGGAGGTGAGTTGAAACAGAATGGAGGAGACCCCGTCAGTGCGTTTTTACGCGTCTCTTAATTCAGCTCCAGAAATCAATTGCACAACAGACTTGTTTTCGCTGTGATGTAAAGAAAAAAAGACACTTGGGGTTACATATGTAATATCCTTCATAAGTAAACTGCTGTACATAAAATCTTGTTGTTTGTCAGTTCTGGATTTCTGTTTCCTTGATCGTGAGGTTTTCTTCCCCCGATTTACTGTATATTTTCACTATGGAGGAAACCAACAACACAATGACATAAAAATATAAAATGACATCATCTTAAAATAAAGTATTTTGTCTATAAATAATGTCTGACATTGCCTGTGTTTGGTCCCAGCCGTCTTTAAAATTTAAGCGATTTTTCTGGCTCCGGTATTTCAATATTTTAAGAAGTGATGTATTTTCGTACTGTAGTTAAGGAAAGCAAAAAATCGCATGTGTGAGAAAAATATACGACTTATGAAGTTTAATTACCATGAAACGAACAGCAACAACAATAATAATAGAAAATAAGTTAGAAAACGTCAGATTGTGTCCATTTACAGTAGTATACATGGCCGTTTACTGGCAACATCATCATTGACTTACATATTTTTTCTTTGATTTGTATCTTTATTGCATGAGGATCCCTGCCTATAGGAAGGGCAGCAGGTGATGTCCCGGGACCAGAACAGTTGTACACAATGATTAGCGTATTGTTCTGGACCTTTGCACAAGTCTCACTGAAATCTGTCAGGTGGACTACATAAAACCTTGGTTCATCCCTAAAGAGTACTTGGATTCATTCCTGGTAAATCCATCTGAGGTGACTTTCCGATTTCTGACATTCCAATGGCATAACGTTGTTATTCTCTTGATAAGCAGAGTACATTGTTTCCTTTCTTTATTTTTCTTTTGCGGTTTTCATCTCATCATGAGTGCCAACCAGATCAGCATTCTCAATAATGAGGTGATTCAGTATTTAAGCAACAAAGTCACTCGAGTGTATCTTGGTCAGTCTTGAATTATAAATTAATCAAAATAATTCCAAAAACATTTAATCAATATCCAAAACCCTCATAATTTATTTTTTTGAAAACATGCATGCACCAATAGCGCCATTAAGTTTCTTTTGAAGCTCGTTATATATAAACAGATCCATGACACAGCTGAAGCAAAAAGGCATTTTTGTTCTTTTGCTGGGAACCACAAAATAATAAACACTCTCTGACATATTCAATCTATTTTTATCTGAAATGTAAAAATGATTGTTTTAATCCCAGTTTTGAAGTCTGGGGCCATGTTTTAAAAACTAAAAGAAACAGATGTCCCATATGTCTGAATTTGAATTCAGCGTGGGAAGCTCAGCTTCCCTTAACTGGATTTTACATTCCCATGGGCTTATGTTGTATACTTTTCCGATCAAGCAAAGAGAAATCCATTTATTTTTTTTCCATACACACTCATAAATAACACTCTGATATTAGACCAGTGGCAGTCTGTTCACTGTCAAACATTTGGAAAAGCTCCCAGTGAATGTATTGGTCTTGACAATTATCAATAATAATTGTCATACTTTTCTAAATGGAGGTGGATATTCTCAGAAATGCCTGTGAATTGCACTATCTAAATTATTTTCCATCTAGAAATGAAATGTCAGTGATTTAAAGGAGCCTGTCAGTTGGTGTAGCTGCTTGGTGTACTTTAGCTGAGGTTCAGTGCATTCACAATGGCATAAATAATTGTGTGAGCTGAGGACTCGATCTGGAATCAGCCCAAAAATCTGGGTTTCAGCCTTTGTACTCCTGCACCACCGACTTCATTCAACAGCAGTTTGACTTGCAACACTAGAGTCATGAGAATAGAAATATACAGTACTTTTTTTCTCCCAGAACCACTCACAAATAACTCTCCAGTATTAAAAAAGCAGGGTGCAGTACAACATTTCTACCAGGTTGCCCATCTGTGAGAAAAAAAAGTGGTGTGTGTCAGTGCTTTCCCTAGCTCTGCAAAAGCTAAAATTTTCTAACTTCAGCTCAGCCAAGGTGCAGCCACTTCTTGAATCGGTCAAACATCAAAGCGTCCCATCCTGGAAGAATATCCACCTGAGCTACACCTGTCACCTGTCATACAGTAAGTCTACCTTTCAAGAGATGGAAAAGAACAAGCAGATCCCCTGCTGATAGAGGGACACATTGGAGTGTCCTGACAGTCCCGTTTGCCACATTTCCTTACGCTGCCAAAAGTTCTGTCATATACTGTACATCCCACCACCTAGCTGGCAAAGGCATCACTGGGTCAAAGATGATACCTCTATATGCAATCAGTAGACTGACTGTCACCTTAAGATCATGCTAGCACAGATTCAATGTCTTGCTCCTCTGTATTCCCAGGATTTTGTTGCTGACATGTGAGTAATTCCTTCCATGAGAGACACTGGTCCTAAAAACATTTCAGCACAAGACTCAAAATGTGCATCTTGCGTCTACTGTCTCCCTATTTACTTGGAAAAGACTGTACTCAACACCCAGGTGACACTACTGGTAAACTGCACGTCTGAATGTACAGTACGTACTGTATTTAATTCATTATACCCTATGGAAGTCTGCACAAAAATACAAATTGTGGATATAAATCTAAATTCTGATTTGTTTCTTAATTTAAATATATGGTAACATTGCTTGCAGCATCCTTAGAAAAGGTTGTTTTCATCAGTTTTCATAATACAGCATACTGAATATGTGCTTTATTTAGTGGATGGTCATAATTTCACTAATTTATATGACAGAATTTAGAATAAATGTATGTCCCGTAGTACTAGAAAAATGATTTGGTCCTCCATTAGATATCTGTATGATAAGTGAATATGCCCCAAAGGTGTTTATGCATTTAAATTGATGTTACTATTATTAGGGAACAAACCCAACAAGCAAACAGATCTCCTTGTAGCCGCATAGAAAAGGACAAGCTATAGTAGACAATCAAACTTGACCTACAGTATACAGTATGTCTGCCTTTGAGAGGTGGGAGCAGACCAGAGCACCCAGCAATAAGACACAACAAAACAGGGGAGCGTGCAAACTCCACACAGACAGGTGCCCCGAGCTAGAATCCAGCCCAGAACCCTAACGTTGTGACACTATAGTGAATACCATGATACCCACTAGTGTTTAACCAAATATCTATATAAACGGACACAGATGAGCAGAATAATATAGGAGTGCTCAAAACATTTTAAATTGAACTTTTTAATATTCATTCAAAATTACAAAATGGTATTAAAAAACTGTATAAAAACCAGCCTCTCAGAATAACATACAACTTTATACTGTATATGAACGTCCTGATTTTCTAAAAAGAATATCTTGTTTTCTAAGCTATAAACATTTCTAAAAAAAAAAAAACTGCAGGCCATCTTCTGTATAGGTTGTTTCTGAAGGGGGAGGGGATGAAAATGATCAAGATCGCGTCGAGAGAAAACGAGCTAGAAAGGAGGAAAAATCTGGTCCTGTTTCGTGTCAACCTAATCCTCACAGGAATTAGAGCGTTTGAGGCGAAGCGATCTCCCCGGGAGCAGCCGGCTGTCAGCAGGCCAGCCCAGCCTCGCTTGCTGATTGTTTTCATCAGAATATGGACGAGGGCTGCGGGGATTAGCGTTTAAAAAGAGGTTTCCGGGTTAACTCTTTGTGAAACTGATTTCAAAAGAGGATAGAACAGCTACAGTATGAGTCATATGCACGCTCCCCCCCCACGCAACAGACGACGAGGCAAATAAAATTTGCGCGCATACACTCTGTACATATTTCCATATTTCAGGCTGACGATAAAATCGTCCCCTGGTCTGGCGAGGAGCTGTCATTGGATTAACTCGTGAGTATGTTTTCACGTTTGTTTCCTGCTCTCGTGAATACTTAAGAACTACACTTAATAATTAGTTGGGAGTAATGCTATTTCAGCTGTGCTTTACATACAAAAGCATTGTTCTTTATTGTTAGCCATTGCAGCACATATTACAAACTGAATAGTAAGGTTTTGTACTTGTTTCCCTAAATCAGTAGTACAGTACAGTACATGTTTTTCTAACAACACAGAGAGGCTTAAATGAATGTCCTGCACTACAAAGGGAAACATTCAGAATCCTCAAATCACCTGAGAAAGTCAACCCAGAGGACTTCAGAGTAAACAGTGAAATATGAACCAGAGGACACAAGTGGAAACTACTTGGAAGTGCTTTTAAAACCAAGAACAGCAGGCATTTCCCCAAAGTGTTGTGGGAGATTGGAACAAGCTGCCTATCTGTGTTATCGAAGCCAATACCCTGGCTTCTCTCAGAAAATGGCTGGATGAGATTCTTTGATCACTTAACTTTTAACCATCAAATGGACTAGCTGGCTTTGTGCCACAGGTTCTGCTAACTTTTGAACAAATGGGAGCATTCAAGATTTGAATACAATGATTCATTTAAAAATGTGTATATATCATTTGTAACTTAACAAAATGGGACTTAATTGGAAGAAGGTGAATGCTTTAGAATGGCACTATACGTATTATCATGTGATTATACAAATGTTTTATTTATTTGTCATTTTATGCCCAACCAATCTGGAATCAAGTTTCTATATTTCTCTTCTTATTAGAGAGTGTCTTGTACTGCACACTCAATGATGGGAAAAAATGCTCATTGGACCCACCTAAAGTACATATCAGAGCCAATCATATTTTGACATGCTAGTAACTCCATTAGCAATTCTCTTATAATACAGGGAAAGTTGATGTCAACTGAAAGTGTTGAGCTTTAGGTAGCCTTTAAATTGCAGAAGTTGCTAACCTAAAACCAGTATATGGATTCATTTAGTGCAATAAACATTGGCATAAAAAACTTAGCCTCATAAAACCCATTCAGCTCAGCTGTAGGAAAGATTTTGAAGTGGACACATTAATGTAATGTCAATTTGAAAACAATTTTTGAATAACAATCTGTCTTTGTGTCATGAAATTACTTTTAAAGTGCCCTTTAGACCAAAGGATTGTTAGGCCAATTAATATAAATGTACACCCCTTGTGTGAAAAAAAGGTCTGTTCTGATAAACAACTTTATTCCTTTTCCTTCCAAAGTTAAGAACATTTGGTTACACATGTGAAAGGGACTTTTAACTAATTCTGCTTATTTGATTGCTAGTATGTTATTGATCAAGATAACCATCCACCTCTATCTTGAATGTTCCCAAGAATTGTCACATACTGTACCACCCTTGGCATAAAAAAGTGCCTCCTGTTCTCAGTGCTAAATGCACATTCTTGTAACATTTTGTCATATCTTTGTGCTCCATTGCTGAAACCCACAGTTTTTTCTTAATGTCTCATAATCTCTTCTCAAGACATTAATTTCCTTTGTGCCTGTATGAGACAACCTCTCAGACCAGTAATTATTCTAGTTGCTCTTTTTTGAACTCTTCCTAGAGCAGAGATATAGCTTAGTACAGCAGATATAGTGTGGTACAGCAACCAGAACTGTACACGGTATGGTATGTCATGTATAGACAGTGCAATATACAGTATAATCCCAACTTTGTTCGTTTGATTTAAATTCTACACTTGACAATATGTATCCAAGGATTTTTTGTGCTCTAACCAATCGGTTCAACTGATTTGTAGAGGATAATTTATTTGTATCCACATTTTGGATGTCAAAAGCAAAAATAGAAGTTTTCAATTCTAATGTCTTTATGTGTAGCAAGAAAGTAACTTATGCAATAAGAACTCATGAACAAAATTAGGTAAATTTTAGACAGTACAGTCTAGAATGTAGCACTAAGTTGTGGCACTTTGTTCCATTTACATCAGTGTTAGCTGTACGTTTGGTAATCATGCACCACAGAGAGACACAAACTCAGGTACGAAGATATTAGCAGATAAGTGATGAAATCCAAAGTCTTGTTCTTTAAAAGCAGTGTTGTGGAGAAACTACAACCCTGTATATAAGAAAAAGAAACATAATACCAAAAATGCGTGACCTCTTTAAAAGATTAGTTCCTTAGCAATTGTAGATTAGAAGGCTACCACTGCCTATAAACTACATTAATCCCAAACTAATCTTATACTTGGGTTTAATCTTGATTATCTTCTTCACCTTTGGTGGTAAATTTGTTAAGCAGCAAGTAATTGCCTTATAAGTCACCTGTGAAAATGGTTTAATGTTTGCATCTGGAACTTTTTAATATGATATTAATTTAGAAAATCATTTCTGAAGAAACTTAAAGATTTTTATTTCCAAACATGTAAATGTTTTATTTATAAAACATTGTGTCATGAATTATTTTGCCAGTGTTAGTAAAAATGCACATTAAATCTTACCATTGTCATGAGCCACAATTACCAATACATACATAGCACTTTGAAGAAAAAAGATATATACATATATTACAGGTAGCAATATAAAACAATATTTTATATTGTAGGTTTTATTGCCATAGCTGGAATAATAAAAAAAAATCATGACTATAAGGAATAGTGTATTTAATCTGGTTTTAACTTGCCTGGTTGAGGAAATTACATCTGTCATGATCTCCTTCACTTAGGAGGAATGAACCATGGAGGCAGTTGTAATCATGAAGATAGAGATTACTTTCTTTACAGAATTCTTCGCTGTATCTCCATTGACCTTTCTAATACTGCCTATTACCTGAGTTTGTAATTAATTATATCCCTTTTTAAATATATGGTGTTTTTAAAAATCATTTTATAGAGCGTGTTCTTATTCCTTATAATTTTGTATTTTTTAAAGTATGCCTTTTGTACTACTGTTTTGTTGACATTTATTCACTGTACATAAAAATTAATAATTGCTTACATTTATATAGCGCTTTTCTGGACACTCCACTCAAAGCGCTTTACAGGCAATGGGGACTCCCCTCCACCACCACCAATGTGCAGCATTCACCTGGATGATGCGACGGCAGCCATAGTGCACCAGAATGCTCACCACACATCAGCGATCAGTGGGGAGGAGAGCAGAGTAATTAAGCCAATTTATAGAGGGGGATTGTTAGGAGGCCATGATTGATAAAGGCCGATGGGAAATTTGGCCATGATGCCGGGGTACACAGGGTTAGCACCCCCTGCTGGCCCCACTAACGCCTCTTCCAGGCAGCAACCTTAGTTTTTCCCAGGAGGTCTCCCATCTAGGTACTGACCAGGCTCACACCTGCTTAGCTTCAGTGGGTTGCCAGTTGTGAGTTGCAGGGTGATATGGCTGCTGGAGAGGTTATTAGATAAATCTAATAAAAATTAGATAAATCTACAGTATTATGTGCTTTAAACAGAATATCTTTAACTGCTGCTAACTATACTCAACTTATTCCATGTTTCTCCCATCTCATTCAGCTTCTTATCTCATTCCTTCATAACCTGCCTCTAATTTTCCTTAAAGTGTAAACCTTGATTTTGAATTTCATGTATACACTTAATATACTCAAAATAATACCATACTGGTTATTAATTATTCTCTTAACTTTTTTTTCTTCGCTATATCTTGATTTTCTGAAAAGACTAGTCAATATAATTCCCTAGAAAATGCTAGAAGTGACAAACCACGTAAGAGTAAGGCATCATTAGCCAAGTCTAATTTTTCAGATTTCATTTGAATTGATAGTGTGGGACTATTGTCCCTCTGTCCATTTTCTAACCGCTTCTTCCAGTTCAGGGCTGCGGGGGAGGTGGAGCCTATGGTGGCAGGATAAAGTACCAGTGCACTGCAGGGCACTCACAGTCACAAAGACAGACATACTGTACACACGCTCACATCAGGGCCAAAACTGCCAGAAGCCAATTAACCTACAGTACCAGTATGTTTTTGGACCGTGGGAGGAAACTGGAGCACCCAGAGGAAACCCACACAAACACAGGGAGAACATGCAAACTCCATGCAGATAATACCCCAGGTTCAAAATTGAACCCTGGGCCCTGGAGCTGCGAAGCAACTATACTATTACTGCACCACTGTGCTGCCAAGGCATAAGAAAATTGGAAGTAAATTGGGGTGCCGACATAAGCCTCTGTTTCTTTATCTGTGTGTACTGACCATTAAGCACATTGATTCCTATCAATTCAATTGAATATTTGAGCATTTTTCAGTAGATTCTTTGTTTGCTAACTACTTTGCCAAGCTGTGTTCTCTGCTGAAATATTTTGTGTCTAACAAGCTAAAGCTCGGGCCTGCCTGAAATCATCGTCAGTGTGAAAAGGCTCAGTGATTTAGGTCTTATTACCAGTCACAGAAGGGTACTGTAACCATAACAACAGGTAACCGATAACAACCAGCATTTGCACTGACATTTAAATTAGATCTCCTAATTATAGAATAGGATTGGATTTGGCTGGCCTGTTAATACTGTACATAAATTAATATATGATGATGAATGTGTTGAGCTTTAACATACAGCGCAAGTATATAGACAACAAAAACATTAAAATAATATATTCCATTCATGTTATAAATGTGTTAACTAGCTTTAAGAACATACAGTGCCTTGCGAAAGTATTCGGCCCCCTTGAACTTTTCAACCTTTTGCCACATTTCAGGCTTCAAACATAAAGATATAAATTTTTTATTTTATGTGAAGAATCACCAACAAGTGGGACACAATTGTGAAGTGGAACGAAATCTATTGGATTTTTGAAACTTTTTTAACTAATAAAAAAATGAAAAGTGGGGCGTGCAAAATTATTCGGCCCCCTTGCGTTAATACTTTGTAGAGCCACCTTTTGCTGCGATTACAGCTGCAAGTCGCTTGGGGTATGTCTCTATCAGTTTTGCACATCGAGAGACTGAAATTCTTGCCCATTCTTCCTTGCAAAACAGCTCGAGCTCAGTGAGGTTGGATGGAGAGCGTTTGTGAACAGCAGTTTTCAGCTCTTTCCACAGATTCTCGATTGGATTCAGGTCTGGACTTTGACTTGGCCATTCAAACACCTGGATACGTTTATTTGTGAACCATTCCTTTGTAGATTTTGCTGTATGTTTGGGATCATTGTCTTGTTGGAAGATAAATCTCCGTCCCAGTTTCAGGTCTTTTGCAGACTCCAACAGGTTTTCATCCAGAATGGTCCTGTATTTGGCTGCATCCATCTTCCCCTCAATTTTAACCATCTTCCCTGTCCCTGCTGAAGAAAAGCAGGCCCAAACCATGATGCTGCCACCACCATGTTTGACAGTGGGGATGGTGTGTTGAGGGTGATGAGCTGTGTTGCTTTTACGCCAAACATATCGTTTTGCATTGTGGCAAAAAAGTTCGATTTTGGTTTCATCTGACCAGAGCACCTTCTTCCACATGTTTGGGGTGTCTCCCAGGTGGCTTGTGGCAAACTTTAGACGAGACTTTTTATGGATATCTTTGAGAAATGGCTTTCTTCTTGCCACTCTTCCATAAAGGCCAGATTTGTGCAGTGTAAGACTGATTGTTGTCCTATGGACAGACTCTCCCACCTCAGCTGTAGTTCTCTGCAGTTCATCCAGAGTGATCATGGGCCTCTTGGCTGCATCTCTGATCAGTCTTCTCCTTGTCTGAGCTGAAAGTTTAGAGGGACGGCCAGGTCTTGGTAGATTTGCAGTGGTCTGATACTCCTTCCATTTCAAGATGATCGCTTGCACAGTGCTCCTTGGGATGTTTGAAGCTTGGGAAATCTTTTTGTATCCAAATCCGGCTTTAAACTTCTCCACAACAGTATTACGGACCTGCCTGGTGTGTTCCTTGGTCTTCATGATGCTCTCTGCGTTTTCAACAGAACCTTGAGACTATCACAGAGCAGGTGCATTTATACAGAGACTTGATTACACACAGGTGGATTCTATTTATCACCATCAGTCATTTAGGACAACATTGGATCATTCAGAGATCCTCGCTGAACTTCTGGAGTGAGTTTGCTGCACTGAAAGTAAAGGGGCCGAATAATTTTGCACGCCCCACTTTTCATTTTTTTATTAGTTAAAAAAGTTTCAAAAATCCAATAGATTTCGTTCCACTTCACAATTGTGTCCCACTTGTTGGTGATTCTTCACATAAAATAAAAAATTTATATCTTTATGTTTGAAGCCTGAAATGTGGCAAAAGGTTGAAAAGTTCAAGGGGGCCGAATACTTTCGCAAGGCACTGTATACAGCTCGGAGAAAGACTCAGTATGAACAGAAACATGATGCAAAAGGGAGGTTCTTGAGAACTAACATGAGTGTTTCTATGGAAGCCAAAATACATTCGTACACATGAACAGTATCCTGAATGGCAAAAGCATGAAAATGCAAGCTATGAAGATGAGAGTGTTTAGAAAAACAAACCTGGCGAAAAAGCATTTTTCTTCTGATTATATTATCTAGCCACAGAAGGTCACAAGGGTAAAGAACCGTGAAACAATAACACTCCAAACTAATCTAATTTGTTGACAGCAGCGTGGGCAGCTGAGATCTCGCCGCATCGCTCTGCCTTTCCGAAAGCTCTCAGTTGTGTGTGACTGTGGGCACCATCCAGCACAAGATGTTTTACCAAAACCTTCCAAAGCTGCCACAGACAGAGGTGGCCTGCTTTAATGCTTTAATGCTTTGGGGTACAATTGCACCCACTGTATGCTTCAAAGGAGCATCCTCCAGGGTTATGGCAGCTTTTTTCAAACATGCAGTTTCTTTGTTTGAAATTATACCTGGGAGGAATTCAAAATCTAACCTTGCCCACTTCTGCCCACTTACTTACAAATATGAGGATTCTAGAGTATCCACTCGCACAGTATCATTTCAACTCCCTCCCTGCCCTCCAACATCACCCTTGCAGTAGCTCCCTGACTCATCCCTAATGAAATGAGGGGGGTTCCCTCCGCCAGGCAACTTCAGTCAATAAAGCAGACTAATTCAAATCATGCCTTGACTTAATCTTAATTGGGGTTTGGCTGAAGGACTGAAGGATTATGAACATAAATTAGCTTGGTCAGTTTTGATGTATAACCCTGCTTGGGAATCAGAACCGAGCTCCTGTAATACTGTACATCTGCACTATTTCAATTTCCAGACCCCACTGTTGAGGTAGAAATCATGTTTAGAAAAAATATTTCTATGAGAAGTGTTCCTAGGAAATACATGATTTGATGTTTGTTGAATGTCTTACATTTTTATTACTATGAACTTGCACAATTGCCTGCCTAGAGTACCTGCTTGTAAAGGAAAAAAACCCTTAAATAATTCATGACACTGAAATATTTAAGGAAAGCACTGATGACAACCAATCCCTGTTGTTCAATAAAGAACAGGATGTAGCAGTACCATTTCAAAGGCAAAAATACTTTACAAATCCAACAAAGGAAACTTGACAGCAGTGATTCATTGCAATAATACAGTACCTGAAGGACACGAACCAAATGACTAACATAGCAACACATACAGTATAGGATAAAGACTACCTTTCAATACAGCAGGCTGTAGAAGAATATGAAGGAAAAACATGTCTTGACTTAAAAATGTCTTGACAGCAGATGCTCAAATAATCAGCATTTAGGTGTATTTGATAGCAAGTGCTTTAGGGAAACCCAGATTAAATTTGTCACATTTATTTAAAGATCCAGCAGCAGCGGTTGTGTGTGATGAAGACTGGTTATAATGGCAATGCAAATCTTACTGGAAACGGAATATCAGTTAGCAACAGAAGACATTCTCATTCTCTGCACCAGAAAGAAAACTGGGACTTCAAGCACCAGAATTCCAATATTTTTAAAACCTATGTTGTCTTTCTGCTACAAATACAGACTTCCCTAATTCCAGCACAGCCACCATGTCTCCTTTGCTTCAGGGAACGAATTGGTAGAATAGGAGGATACTTGTGCGTAACCGTGAATCCCACAGAACGCAGAGAAGCAAAGGGACAATCCAAAAGATTAGATCCAGAGGCTTGGTCGATACGGGAGGCAAAGGGTCCGATAACAAGAGATATCCAAAAGACAAAATCCAAAAGGCATGGTCAAAAGGCAGAAGCAAAGAGTTAGTAAAAGGAGATCAATCAAAAGGCTTGGAAACACACACTGGAGAATACTACAAGAGGCTTCTCAATAGTAAGCATACAGTAGGAAGGTGTGTGAGGGGAGTTTAAATACTGAAAGGAAAGGAGTGTGGTTGGATAATTGGTTAGGGAGTGAGAATTTGTGGAATGTAGTACATGTGAGAATGTGATGGGTTCAATTAGGAAACAGTGGGTTTGGGAATGCAACGGCGTTTGCGAGGGAGAGTGTGGGGCGTGACACTTTGTCTTTCAGAACCCCTCTGGACTCCGAGCTCTTCCTAGTTGTTCCCTCTCAGGGGAGGCTGCATGACCCGGCTTTGCTCACACAACTCACAGGATTTCAACAGACTAATAGGGGGTCCATTACTGACCAGGAATATTAGTATTCCTGGATTTGCACCTATGTAGTATTTATTTTGACCTAGTTTTATTTTTTCCGTTTTCCTTGTTATTTTTGTCCGTTATATAAGTCCGTTATTTCTGATTTTACAGACAGAATTCTGCTTCATCAGATTTTGCCCGTTACAGCATAAGTCCATTAAAGCAAAGTCCTTTAAACCCTATATTTACTATATAAACCTATATAGTATATATATATAGGTTAATAGAACAATTATTAAAAAGGGGCACGTCATAACAATCATTAATTTGCCACTGTAAATTGTGAGTAGTACTAGTTTAAATACAATTAAAGGAAACATAGTAATCCAAAATCTGTTTAAACATAGACATTGCATAATTTCAAGATTTAGATTCATATTGTATAAATTTCAGCTTTATGTTACTGGCTCCGATAGACTGAGATAATTTATAAGCATTACAGGTGGCCAGCAGCCATATCACCCAGCAACTCACAACTGGCAACCCACTGAAGCTCAGCAGGTGTGAGCCTGGTCAGTACCTGGATGGGAGACCTCCTGGGAAAAACTAAGGTTGCTGCTGGGAGAGGCGTTAGGGGGGCCAGCAGGGGGCGCTCACCCTGCGGCTCATGTGGTGTGAGCGCCCCCTCCTAATGCCCCAGTGTAGTGACGGGGACACTATACTGTAAACAGGCGCCGTCCTTCGGATGAGACGTAAAACCGAGGTCCTGACTCTCTGTGGTCATTAAAAATACCAGGGTGTTTCTCGAAAAGAGTAGGGGTGTAACCCCGGCATCCTGGCCAAATTTCCCCATTGGCTGTTATCAATCATGGCCTCCTAACAATCCCCCTCTGTGAATTGGCTTCATTACTCTGCTCTCCTCCCCACTGATAGCTGATGTGTGGTGAGCGTTCTGGCGCACTATGGCTGCTGTCGCATCATCCAGGTGGGGGCTGCACATTGGTGGTGGTGGAGGGGAGTCCCCATTACCTGTAAAGCGCTTTGAGTGGAGTGTCCAGAAAAGCGCTATATAAGTGTAAGCAATGAATGAATGATACTATATTTAACCCTGTCAATACTGACCCTACATTATTTATTAACCTTAAGTATTGCCATTAGCAATTGAGGTTTCATGGCGAGGATGAGGGGTTAGACTTTTTGAAGTTCTCAACCCCTGGTCTGGTATATGAAGACTGCAGCAGAATGAGAACTCCATTGTAATGGACTCCATCCCATTGGACCAAGGTTGCACTCTAGTTCTGTCATGTTTTGTGGAAACCGGTGTGCATCAATCTTCTCACAGTAAAAGACGTCACACACAGGCTTCCTCCACCCCCCCAGCACTTTCTCCAAGGCCTTTGGAGACCTGCTGACAGAGCCACAGTGATGCCTGGAAGCTCGCAGGATGCAGAGGGACAGTAGCTGCTGCAAGAATGGTGTTACTTGGTTTGCTCTGTTCAAGGTCTCCGATTGAGGTAGAAGAGCATTTTGACAGCTGTACTGTAACTGTGGCGGAGCCTAATTTTCAGATCTGCTCTGTTTAGCCCTTTTTGGGAGGGGGTTAGAAAATGTCCCTGATACATAATCTGCCACATAGCTATGCACAACAGGGATGTGTAAGGATGCCCCCAGTTTTTAGACCTCCTGGGAGGGGATGGAAAAATGACATGAGGGCTGCCTTTTAATGGGGATCCAGCACTGCACTTCTGCTTCTAGAGACAGTGCTTTATTTCCTCAAAGACGCCTCCCACTCACCATCCTTAACACTTTACGAATCATACAATTTCCACAAACCCAAAGTCTTAGTATCCTGTGTGCCCTGACCAAAGAGTAACTGTTTAAACAGCAGTTTCAAAGCGGAAACATTTGTCTTATATTTTAAACGGCTGGTCTGGTCATATACTGTAGTACTGTACATTCTGATTGGCGCTCTGAGCTTCCGTGGTGTACCAGTCTTCAACTGTATTTCTAATTGCACACAGGTCTGGAATTAGTATGACTGGTTCACATTTTACCTTTTCAGAATACACAACCTTTTTACATTTTTCTTGCAGGAATCTATGTGGCAGTGGAAATGAAAACTAAAAAAATACACATAATTACAAAGATATTCAGTACTCTCTACTATTTGAAAAGCATTCTTTAAAATTAAAGATAGCACAGCAGCCCTACATCAACCAGTATTAACTGATTCATCTCAAACCTCCACAGACATCTGTGAACATCTAGAAAAATTCTACTTCTTTAAAACAGGAAACGCCAACAGCAAAACAGCATTATTTTCTATATTACGGCACTTTCCACTTCACTGTAATTTAGTAAGCATCTCACTGTAATTCAGATAACAATGCTGCCATTTTTTACATTTTGTTTTTAAAAAGAAACTATGAAAAAAGCAGGACTCCTTCCACCTACTGTATAAGGTCTTATCTGCTTGCCTTGATTTGAATTAGCATTTTTCATTGAAATAGAGAAGATTTCCCCATGCATGGGAATTTTAAAAATATCTGAATGAAAGCTGTTGTACAATAAAAATATCAAAACAATAAAAATATAATATTTTTCAGGAGAAAAGATTAGGTTGAAGTAGAGTATGCTTTTCCAGAGCTTGGACAAAACATTGTTTTCCATTTGCAGTAAACATACAGTACATGTCAGTTTCCCTATGATGAGGTCTGCAGGCACCTGTAACACAAAGATACGGCATAAAATGGGCTTCCTTTCTTCACCCTCATGACTTCAAATAGCACAAACTGCAGTGAAGGCCAATAAAAGCTGAAGATAATGACGGTGTCTCTCTTTTTCTGCTAAGAGAGCATATAGGCCAACTGTACCTCCATCGCAGCCCGAGACGAGATCATGTGTCTGAAACAGCTCCTGAAGGCAGGCTATTACCATATGAGGGTTTCCCCTCTCAGCATTTACAGAGAATCACCTCCCCCTCCCCCTCCTCTCCTTCTCCTATGATTTGTCCACACAGAGAATTTCAGCTCAGAAGTGCGAATACAAACAGGAGTGTCTCCACTGCTCATTGCCTTGGGAATTCATGCTGCACACTGGCATAAAAAATAAAATCAAAACAAAAGGCTGAACTAATAAAGGTTTACATCTTAGGGGAAAAACACATAACAGGCTGTTTAATATGTACAAATACTCCTCTGTTCTTCCCACTGTTATCTTAAACGATACTGTACTGTATGTAATGGTTGGATTAAGTGCTCTGTTCAGGAAAGGAAACAAGTGACAGGAGTCAGGAGGATTTAAACTGTGCCCGGGGCTTAGACAATCTGATAGCCATGGGAAACATCTAACAGAATCTCCTGTGCATACAGTATGTAGAAAAATGAGACGTTAAAGAAAAATTGTTATGTAACTCAAAGATAATGCTATGATCAACAGCCAGAGGAAGGAACATACTGTACATCGTGTCTTAAGCAGGAGATACAAAAAAGGACAATAAGGACAATTTTTGATGAGGCAGGGGGTGTGTTTGTGGAGGTGATATTTGTAAATCTCAGGAAGGGAACACCAGACCCCTGTGTAAAAATGCCACCTCATCTTCAGACAATATGGCAAAAACATTCTGAAGAGAAAAGCTGTTCTCAATTGCAAGTATCATATTGTTTAGGGGATTTGTATTTGTTTTAGATTGATTATTCTTCACATTGTAAACAACTGAAGACAACTCTTAAATAAGCAGACATCCAAGAATGGAAATCATTTAGTTTGTGCCACCTCATGTCTTATACAAGGCGACAACAAATTCTGAGCATCGCGAGTTGAAAATCGAACGAAGTAATTTGCATTAATCAACCCATTATGTTGGAATCTGAACCAATGTTTCTTAATAATTCTTCAGAAAATCCTTAAGAAACAAACTAATATTTTCTCCCTCAAAGGAGTCCTGAATACGGGCACATAATGTTCCAAAAAAAAGAATACTGTCGCTAGTGAAAAACATCAGTTCACTAATGCAAATTACATGACAGGTTTCCTTTGAAAGCTCAGGCTTTCGTAACAAGCTTTAATCACTGGACACAGCTTCCCTGTATCATTATTAACAGCTCATAGTCAAGACAGCTTTGATTTCCCCATTTTGTTTTAGAGAAGAAAAAACAAACTGAAAGCAACCCTTTTGCTTTTGTTAGTGCTCACCCTCTTGTGTATGCTAACTTGTCAAAGCTCACTGACAAATCTCATTGTTTTAAATCTTGGAAGCGAGAACTGAAGCTGGCACTGTAAAAATGATAGGGAACAACATCCATTGCCTCAAAGTCAGTGCGGCATTATTAGAAGCATTTTTTTGTCTGTTCAGAATCATTAGTGTTTGATGAAGCATTTAAAGACATCAAAGAGCAGAGGTGTGTTTTTATTACGCATTTGTGCAGAACAGTGTATATGGGTGCACTTTCCATTCCCTAGC
The DNA here is from genome assembly GCF_059453375.1 of Lepisosteus platostomus. Lineage (NCBI taxonomy): Eukaryota > Metazoa > Chordata > Actinopteri > Semionotiformes > Lepisosteidae > Lepisosteus > Lepisosteus platostomus. The sequence goes on from NC_142619.1 coordinate 30,847,186, forward strand.
AACACTGTTATGACTAAAGGATCTCCCTCATTCCTGCTTCTACGGAAACACTTGTTTAATTGTCAAAACATTTACACTGCAAGGCATGAAAGCTATAACAAGGTGAACCATTAAATCACAAATAAATATACTGTAAGTGACAGGTGCACCTAAACTATTTCAAGGCCCTTTATTAGGACTCTGAAGAGCTCTGATTGTTATAGAGAGCCTATCAGGAGCCATACCTTCACATTGCAGAGAAAGATCATGAATGAAATTATCCCCTGGAGATGATCAAATTTCACAGACACCGTCGAAGACACTGTAGTTGTCTTTGTTGCATATTTGTTACTTAGATGACAAGAACGTGGAAAGTTTGAATTGGTTGTACGATTCCAGATAACTGCATATAATGCGAACGTTCAATCAAATGTGTAGTTAATGTAAATAGAGTGCCTATAGGGTAGAAGCATGGAAGAGTGGTTAGGGTTTAGAGCTCATAAGTGGGTGGTTAGGGGTTCAAATGCCAGTATGGTGTGGCCAAGTTGGTACTAGAAAAGAGTTTGGAGACAGATATGGACTGTGTGTGATCATTCGTTCAAGTTACTTAAATGCAGTTTAATGTATTACTGTGCTTAGCTATGTGATGTGGTGTGCACTGTAAAAATGATTTATTCAGACTTTAAGAATGTAATTAATACTTAATTATTTATTTCATTTTATTCATCCTTTTCTTTTCTTTCCATTTACTCTGTACTAAATACAGAACAAGAGAACAGAAAAAGCAAAAGACATCTTTGAAAGGAGTAAGGATCACAACAATCTGAAGTGTATGACCAAAGCATTAAGCACAAAACAGGATGCACCCTTGGGACACCAGTCACACACACAGACAAATTAGAGACATCAAATAGCCCAGCTAGTTCATCTTTAGAGGGAAACTGAAGCTCCTATGGAAGCTGGAAATTGAAAGAACATGCAAACTCCACATGGAAGGACTTTCAGCTGCTATCAAACCCAGACCCAAGAGCTGTGAGGCAGCAGTGAAAATTTCCATAGCCTCATGCCATTCCAATTTCATTTTCTCTTTCTTGGTTCCTGTAACTACAGTATACAGGCATCTCTTCATGTTGTATATCCTGTATGATTTGTAACTGTTTCTCTTATTTCTACAGCTACAGTAACAAAGCTACCTCTAAACTAATTTTGGGACAAATTACCCATTTTAAAGAGATACAACCTATAAGTTCATGTATTCATGTGAATAGATCACAACTAATTTACACAAAAATACTTAATTGTATGCAGTATATAGAGATATGATAAATATTTTCAAATTTATTATATTCTTGTAATGGAAACATCATCTTACAGTATATACTAAATTGTAAAAAGGCACCATCCTTTGAACAAGAGATAAAAGTGAGGCCCTGACTTTCGCATCATCCAAGTGGTACGCATTGGTGGTGTTGGAGGATAGTCCCCATTACCTGTAAAGCACTTTGAGTGGACTGTCCAGAAAATAATAATAATAATAATAATAATAATAATAATAATAATAATAATAATAATGATGATGATGAATCACTGATCATGTAAACTGTAAACCAAGTAGCAAGAACAGTAACAGTGATATATCATTTCCTACAGTAACAGCCAGCTATTTATGTAGGCATTCTGTAAATGTCACTTCATTTCTAACTTTTGTCTGTTGCCTGTTAACAAAAACGTTTTTTTCAAAATTATTAAAATATCTTATTAAAATGTTTCAGTTCTGATATTACATTTACATTTTTATATCAAGATAATAATTTGACAATCCTTACCAAACCCAATGAAATTAGTGGTGATTGTAGTGTATGATCTGCAGCTTCTGACAGGAGGAAAAAAGACTCCCTTTCAGCTGTACAAAAAAACCGTTATCAATAGATGCTTAAACTGGCCACTGAGAGGCAGTATTGAACCAAAAGATGCAGAAAATGTGTACTGCGACTAATGAATCTGAAATTTAATTCAATATTTTTGGTCTTTATTCCACAATAGCTAAAAACAAAAGAAATAGTACAATTTTACTGTTCCATGTTCATGAGGTAACCTGTTTTCCTTTGTACATTAGAAAAGTCTCTGGCAAGAGGTAGAGGGAACCATTTGGGGCTTTTCGAAGACTACACTAGGTGGCAACAGCAGCAGACTCTTTGTCCTTTTCCTCTTGGGTGGCTCACAAAGGCATGATTAATTATGCAGCAGAAGGAGAATGACCTGTTAGAGCAGGATGTTATGAGACATTGTAATACGTATGCTGAACATTTAAGACACATCCCCTTTTTGCCTTCCCTGTGGCTTACTGAATACAAAAAAACATTAAACATTTAAACTTTACAAAACACCCCAAAAGCAAGGTAAGGTATGCCATTGCTCTGTCATAAATTGTGATATTCCAAGCTGTAGTGTGGAACTTCTACAGTACTGTACATGCTTTGTCAAAGCTAAATACAGCTGAGGAATAATAGTAGTAGCAATAATGCACTAATGCGATTGTAACATTATTATTAGTATTAGTACAAATATCAGAATAATATTTATATTTATAATATAATAATAAATATTGGGTCCCCAAAATACAGCAGATCAGTTAGAGAGGTTAAAGATTGGCATTAACAGTGGAAATAATTTAGGTTCACCTGGAGAAATAATAAAAAGAATTACTCTGATTTTTGTTTTACTGCACCCAGAGCTACAACACTCCAGTTTGCTACACTGTTTTCTGTAATTATGAATTCTGCTCATCTTTGCTCAAATGGAACATAATTTGTATTATTTAACCACTTTGTCACCCGTTTCCATATCATTTCCTACACTGAATACATAATGAACTACTCCTGGGGATTTGCAGAGGAAAGCACTCCTTTTGAAACAATACTACTTTCATATAAATAGAGCTGGCAAAAAGACCAGAATATGGCCAATCTGAGATTTCTCCCCAATTAACTCTACTCTTTTTTATTGGTTAAACAAAAGGCCCATTTGGGTACAGCATATACTGTAAAGAAAACCTTTAAGATACTCAACAATAGATGTCAAGCCTCAAAATTAAAACAATCAGCACAAGGAATTCCTCTTTAAATCAGCCAACAACAGACAAAAAGTCCACCACCACAGTGCTCTCTTTTAAGCAGCCCTTATTTGATCCTCCCCAATCTTCAGGTATGCATCCTGGAGAGAACTGGGGCTGTAGGTTTAAACCTTTGCTTAGCTTCGAACCTGCAGCCAGTGTAACTTTTGGAGATTGCAGTGGCATAGATACCAACGGGAACCTCTACACCTGTGATAAATATAAATATAAATATAGATGCATCTGCAATTATTTAGATACACATACTGTAGTTCTACTGTCAAAATGTGTCTTTGCAGGTCAGATTTGCTGATTATATACCTAAAAAAATCTGAACGCAAGAAAACTATTACTAGTAAATATAATGACTTTCGGTAAGTGCTGGTACAAATATGGTTTAATAACCAAATCTCATTAAAACAAAACATGAGCATTTCGAGCCCTGTCTTGCTGAGCCCTTCATTTTGGATGGAAGTGTTGTCGCAGTGTGTGTTGCTTGTGTTAGAAGGGTATTCTCCCTCGCCCTCTCCTCTCGTGTTGTCCTTGGCTGTGGCAAGGGGGAAGTATTCTAGGAAGGATCACTGTGGCATTTCAAATGCAACACTGTAACCTTATGAGATGCACAGTGGGTGCAGTCAGTCTATTTTGGTTGTGACTTTCCATCTGTGCCAGAAAGATGTAGTGTTAGCCTGTCTCCCATGATACACCTCTTTCAATGAAATGCCTCTGCTTTTGATGTCTTCAGCTGTGGTATAATTTTTCTTTGAACAGTTCATTCCTGTTGAGGAATAGCATTTCGTACTAAAGTGTAGTTTTTAATTAAATCCACTGTTCCCACCAAAGTCCAGTAAGCACCATCTCCCTGATTAACAACTAAATAATGCCAAGGAAAATTTGCTGTTGAACACGGCATAACAACGTGTAACTGGTCTTACATGAATATTGTTCCTCGTCAACAAGCTAGCTTGTATCAATCCAAGATGCTCACACTGATTTTTTGCACTTTCTGGTACAATCGGCCCGCTGTTCATAACAGGGTGTGTTTACGCCTGCCCTTGCTCTTCCCCAGCGGGGTGTGTCACAGCTTCAATGGCCTGTGGCCACGCCTCCACTCTGCCCTGATCGCCGTGGAGACAGATGATGCTGAGCACCTGGCTGTAGTTAGATCTTTCACTGTAGCGGGGGCTCTGAGGGCATGTAAACCCTCCACTGTTTCTCCTCGATGATCTGGCATTGACGTTCATTACTCCTGAGCCACCTTCCCGCATCCCTTCTTGTTCGTGGTTTCCAGTTCTATCAGGCTATGCCTGGGCTGTGCTGTCCAGAGGATTCCAGAGGCTGAGGGGGGACCTCCACAGATCTGTCCATCAGATTGGTCCAGGTGGCTTGGGTATCCGGTTCTGTTTGCTCCCGGTGCTCCCGGAGACACCACACCTAACCAGACACACTGGCTATTTTATTCTACCTCATTGGATCATAGCCCTCAAGCTGTTGTCCTTCTTTTACTGCCATCAGTCTGTGAGATTATTGATAAGGAAGACGAAATGTGTATATGGTGTAACAAACACACATTATCACACGAGAAAAATTAAGCATGCAGACAGCATAGTAAGAAGTGTGTAGAAACAACTAAGGGATCCAGGAAGATTCAGAGAACCTGAGATGACGAGAACACTTGACAGTAACAACAGTTGAGAAAAGGGCAGTAGTGAGTGGTCTTTCTTCCGGTTGTGTGTCACAATTAGAGAAAAGGCCTGGTTTGAAAGTAGGCAACTCAGAGGGTTGTCTAGTTGGAGTGGGTCAGCCCTGAGTAGAGGGGGTTGTCTAATTTAGGGTGGAGCAGGAGGCTGGCTCCCTTCAGCTGAGTGGGAAGTCATCCTAACACAATCAGGCTAGAAGCTGGAATAACAGGAAGACTGAGACCCATGCCAGGTTCCGCCAGGTAATTTAAAGTTTGGTAGAGCAGACCTGGCCAATGGGAACAACTGAGAGAGGTTTTATAAGTGCTACTACTAGGGCTACAAAGGACGAATAGGCTTCTCTCTCTAGGATCACTGAAAGCGGCTAGTTCAGCATCGCCTTGTTATAAAACCCAGAAAGGATTCATTTACCCTGAAAAGGGGAAAATGACCCCAGTTGGTTACAAGGTAGAAATTGGCCGGTTCTAAATCCTGGAGAAAATGTAAAAGTTCCCTGGTAGGGGACAAGTAGATCAAAGTTCTTCAGGTGGGGAACACAAACATATTTGGTTACAAACTCTGGAGGGCATTTCAGTAAGGAAAAGTAATTGGGTATACGTCTCAAATAATATGCTGAGATTAAAGTAAAGTAATAGGTTCTCAATTATAGAGGCGGACGGACTGGTTTGGGGTATATCAAGGAAGGCATACTGAGTAGCTGGATGGCTCTGAAAGTAAGCAGAAGGAGGAGAAAAGGAAAGCTCTCTCCAGGGGTGGCTCCAAAAGTTGGGAGCCCCAATCTTACCTAGGCCATAGGAGCAGCAGTTCTCATAAGGTAATAGTTGTCATGATCGTAAACCCCTCCCCTTAACGATGCTCCATTCCTTGTTTATTCTTTATCTCCTGCCCCCGCCTCCAGTTCCTGCCCCTGTCCTATAAAAGCCAGGCGTTCCTGCCAATCTGGGCTCAGCTCTGAAAGATGGACGCCCGAAAGCCCACCTACCCGCGAGTCCAGGAGCGACCTGACGGCATCGATTTCACAACGGCGTCCTGACCATCTGGGTCCAGGACAGGGAGTGTCTGGCCTCGTAACCCCCTTTTATTTCCCTTGACCCTTCGCCGGATCCTGCTCCGGCTTTTAACTTTGTTCGTCTGTGTCAGGATGTATCACCCAGTTTTGGACATTGGCTTTCCCAGGATATTCTAATGGTCTCCCTTGGACTTGTTTGCCCTGGACACCCCCCTCCCCCCCCCCCCGAGCACCAGCACACCTTGGACACACCCCCTATTATTCTTCCAGCTCCTATCCTAGTCTTTTTTCCCTGTGTTTTCTCACTCCCTTCTGGATTGTGCTGTCTGCATAGGGTCCTAAAAGATGCTTTGTGACAAAAGTGAGAGGTGGAGGCAAGGGAATACATACAGTAGCCCTAGTTTCTCAACAGGTAACTGAGGGATCTGGAATCCATCTAATTGACCTCAGAGCAGGTTACAGTAAGTCAAGAATGAGTACCTTTGTGCTTTAACAAGTGGCCCACAGGACTCTTAATTTTTGGCAGAGTAATGAGTGATGGTGTGGCAACAACAATCAGACTCCTAAAATCAGTTTTAACAAAAACAATGTAATCTCTTATACAGTATATGCCTCAACCAATCTTTCATGGTCTCACCTGTGTACACACACACGTCCTCTAGTTTATCATATGATAATTATAATAATAATTGCTTACACTTATATAGCGCTTTTCTGGACAATCCACTCAAAGCGCTTTACAGGCAATGGGGACTCCCCTCCACCACCACCAATGTGCAGCATCCACCTGGATGATGCGACGGCAGCCATAGTGCGCCAGAACGCTCACCACACATCAGCTATTAGTGGGGAGGAGAGCAGAGTAATGAAGCCAATTCATAGATGGGGATTATTAGGAGGCCATGATTGGTAAGGGCCAATGGGAAATTTGGCCAGGATGCCGGGGTTACACCCCTATTCTTTTCGAGAAATGCCCTTGGATTTTTAATGACCACAGAGAGTTAGGACCTCATTTTTACATCTCATCCGAAGGACAGCGCCTGTTTACAGTATAGTGTCCCCGTCACTATACTAAGGCATTAGGACCCACATGGACCGCAGGGTGAGCGCCCCCTGCAGGCCCCACTAACACCTCTTCCAGCAGCAACCTGGCTGCTTATATGAGGCACAGAACTGAGATTCATCAGTAAATGACAGGTCTTGTAAATATGCAAAGGGCTGCTCTTCATGTTGATGTGACAGTAACAGTTTTAGAGCCTACTGATGTTGAGTTATAATGTTACTATTATGTTACTATCATGTTTATGAGTCTTCATGGCACCCAGCTGTGATAGCTACTGCAGATGCTTATGTACTGTATTTTGCTGAGCTGTGGATTTGTTGCCATGACATTAAATATTGGGCATAACTATGAATCGCATATACTGTACATGCAAACAACCCCTTTGTGTGTGCAGAGCCAGGAATATAAATCCGTCAACACCCTTGTTGTCACACTGTTTGTCATTCGATAAATCAGAGCTAACAAGAAGTGTAAAAAGAGGGCACGCACACTAGCATTTTCCAAAGACACGTCACACCTCTCAAAACACCTGTCTAAAAATAGGTTTCACAACTGAGTGTGCAGACTTAATAGTGGTATAATTGTGTCCCATTTCTAAGGCGTTTCTGCATATTTGTCTTGTATTTATTTGTTTCGTCCATGAAAGCCTGCCTTAAATGCTCTGGAATAAAATTACTGAACTTCAAAATCATAGGATTAATGATTAAAACCATACAGCATACAATCGATGGCTCCACCAGCTACTGTGAATTGCAAAACTAAGGAGAAGCAGAACAAATGAGATGCAAGAAGGTTGTATTTAGACTATTAAAAGGGAAATGCTTGTAGCCTGGGTAGGTAATGCTTTATTCATAGTTTTGCAGTTTGTGAAGTGCTTTGACTCATTTTGAAAAAAGCGGAAGGTGGTTGCATCTGTTGGCTTACGTTAATTAAACTATATTCCAACAGCTTCCTCTTAAGAATAATAAGGTGTCATTTATATACTAAGTGCTGCTATAAATGAGTTACATGCTAATGGGGAGCATTGTCTATGCTTGGGATTATTTTGTTCTTTCTCCTTTGCTATGAAATCTTAGCCTTTTTTTTACTAGCTTTGATGTAGGAGATTTTGGGTCTGTGGTAAGGTGAGGGAAGAGGATTGGAATCCTTTTATCATTGAAAAACAACACGTCTTTCATTGTACACTAGTTCTGAGCTTTCCGTTTTATATGTACTGTTACTTAAAAAGGAAAAATCTTTCTACTCATTATGGTTAGCAAAAGGGGAGGCAAGCTGTTATCCATGGTTGTATGATAGGGAATGCATGGAAGGTTTTTCATTGTAAGGACTACTCAGTCTCAGTCCTCAATCTTGTGTGTTACTCCTGCAGTGTCTGCTCTGCTCTGGTTTTGTTTTCCCGAAAAAGCAGAATACAAAGGCTCCCTGTTGACTTGAAAGGCATTGAATGGCTGAGCCATAATAGTCCGAGCTATTATTACCGAATGCTCCCGGCTGTACACTGTGTTCCCTTGCCCAAGGACTTCTAGCTGTGAACACAGGGTGACAGAGCATTACACTGAGGATTCCCCTCCCAGGACAGTATACAGTATGTCCAATTTGAAGATAAGACCTGTATTGCAATACTCAAAACTGTCATCACAAGAACTACCTTTCAATCTGTCCCGTCCCATTTACAAAGGTGTAGTTGCTACCATTAAAATATGGAACATGAAAAATGAATCTTTTTGGGCCATTTAGAGTTTGTTCTTCTTATGGAACCTTTAAGCCACTGCTGAAATGTTTTATTTTTTTCTGTCATGCTAATTCAACAGTGTAGTAGTTTACATCACAGCTTCGAAAACTAAAATCATGTTTTGTTATTGTGGGAGAATATATGTAAATGTTCATTATGCATAAGACTTCTAACTTACTCTGCATAGAAGAAGTGGGTAGACAAAATCATATCTGTTAGGTGTTCACTAAATATGATTCACATGATCTATACTGTATATAGAGACACATTAAAGCAATGCTGAGGTGAATGCTTTAATGCTAATCCTAATGTGATTTATTCTAACTTTCCTCTAGTCCTGTGTCCAGTGTATAGAAACTTAGTGACAGGTACACACCCTCAACGTCCTGGAAAGAAATCGTAAATGTTTTGTTTACTTTGGTGGAAAAAATAATCCATGGTCAATGGACTTGCATGTGCCATTATAAGACACTGAAGAAAAAAGAAAGAAAAGACATTACATAAGAAGCTACTGTATAAACCCCGATGTTCTTTATTCTCAGATTGCCTTAAGCCTGCTTTAATCTTGACAGGAAATCTTTCTCTCTGATATGTATGTTAACAGCCTTTTCACATACTGGCTCCATTTTGAGACAGACATGCAAGAACCTGTAGTCTTTCCTTCTTTACCTTTTCAAAACACAACATGCAAATGCAAAAAAAAAAAGTAATGGTTACTAAGTATTCACTGTGTGATCATAAAGAGGTGATCAGCTACATAATGTGGGACACAAGGAGGCACACACTGACCAGAAACTGACTGACCAGAAAGAAGGGTTTTTCAAATACATTATTTGATAATGTGGCTTTTTAAAAATACACACACTTCACACATACAGTACACTTCTCACATGTATATGTATATGTGTTAGACAAAATTTATATACATCCATCCCTTTTCTAACAGCTTTATCCAATTCAGGGATGCAACTACAGTATCTCCTGTGTTTTTGTGTGAACAGGAAAATTAAATTGGCCACCCAAATCATACCCTTATCAGAAAAGTTGCGGGTGCAGCTTTTAAGAAGCGAACATTAGCAAACAATTGTATGTTCTTACAAATAGGCTTTAACTACCACGTCTTAATACTTCGTATCTGTGTCCTTTTTTAAAAGCTTGAAGAAGTAATCAGTTTCTCATTGTCTCCTTAAATAACACGCGCACCAAGGGACGTGTAAAGATTCGACCCGCCTGTCTAGCCACGCATTTTAAACAGTTAGGTTTGGCAGCCCTCTGTATCACAAGACCATTGTTTTTTAGTATTTTTTATGCAAAAAGAAAAAAATCATTAATGTGAAAAAGACCCAGGATAGGGGCACTATAGACTTAGTTGACCCAGGTAGTTCATATCTCAACTGCAAAACAAAATTGGAAACTACCATCTCAAACTCGCAGACCATGACAATATTAGAAAATATTTTTTTTTCAGATAAAATAACTGAACATAGGTCTACAAGGATGTTTAAAGGTACCAACACACTCGGTACTTTTAATTGCTCGATGTGATGAAAACAACGGGTTTGCATTTCGTGCTTTTTTTTAATCCAGTGGCGTGGATGTTATGCATTTCAATATAGCATCTTCCATATGAGTATGACACAAATACAAAAAGATCACGACCACCAGATCTTTCTTTGATGAGATGACCCCAAAGTTGAACTGATTTCTGATATATTTTCTGCATCTCCAGCGAAGACCAATTTGAAAGCTTTATTTGTGGAGAAGGTTATAATAAGAATGTTACACATGCTAGTGATATGTGAAAAATATTGTTACAGTTGTGAATAAAATTTACAATTGCAATTCGGGAGAAGAAGATTGCACCGAAACAATTTGTAACAATTTATGATACAGGAAATTGCAGTATGCAATCTAATGACCCAGGACATGTTTGCTTGTCCAGCTCCATGAAGCTGCCCACCAACCCACCCAACAAACAGCACAAACGATTAAATCCACCGCAATCGTCGTAGGGGAACCAAACCGGTCTCATTCGTGAGTGCTGTGTTTGTGCCGTTGAAAGTACTTTGTGCTTGTACGTCACAGAGTGACGTCACAGACAGAAAAAGAAGGCGCTATACTGAAATGTAAAACATCCACCCTACCCGACCAGACAGACTCAGAAAACAAATTGCATCCATTGCTTTCATTACATCCAGTAATTAAAGTACCGTATGTTGGTACCTGTAAACGTCCTTGTAGATAGTCACGTGATTACACCAAAACAACAAGCTGCTACAGTATATTTCGGAAACGAAAGCATCATAAACGCTGTTTTCAATGGCACAAACCGGCACAAACGCAGCACTAACAAAGGAGGGGGGGTCATCGTTTGTACCGTTTGAAGGGAGACCTACTGTACGTCACGGAGCTGGCCCAGCTACTGTAGATTGTAAACAAGCGGGTTTGTGAATACAAGTCGAAAAATTGCTTTCGATTGCAACACGGTTTGCCAACAAATATTACTTACCAGTTAACTCTGCACGTAGATCACATTGGAACAGTTCTGCAGTGACAAACCTGTACTTATCCACTCCTACATCACATTACATCAGCCATTAGGGAGACTGGTGAGGAGGAAGGGCCGAATCATGTCGCAATTCATGGGAACTCGAAAGTGAGTTTGCGGCAACATGGCAATTTACAGTGATTTCACAAAATTCACGATTTGCAGTTCTCCTTTAAGTGATGAACATGCTGCTACAGTAAGTGTCAGGAACCACAGTATTTCTTTTATGATTGAAAGTCTGTCATGATTAGATAAAACTTTTTTATTTGAGCATATTTAGTGTTGCAAACAAAAGAAATGTGATATTCAAGAAGTGTGCCTAATTCACGAGCAAATATACCTGTAGCAGCCTTAATTTGTGAAACACATATCAGAATGTGACAGCTTTTCAAAAATCCATAATGAATTTATAGCTTTTGATATTTTACATGATTGGTATTATCAGTCTGAAAAATACATATTGATGCTTAGTTAAGAAAAGTTACATGTGAAAAGTTAAAATAATGAATACTTTAGTAGGATGCTTCCTACACAAAGAGTTCAGGTGGGAGGCTGATTCAGCATGCGTAAACACAAAGAGTGTTTACATCTGATTTGGTATAGATTTTACTTACTGTACATTATTTACGTATTACAGCTTCTTTGGATTTTAACATAGATTTGTGAATCTTTCCTTGGGGATGGACACATATGCAGGCCCTGTTCATCACACAAACCGATCGTGATGTTCCCATATGTCCTTCACAAGGTTTGTGCCCAGGCTCTGACGCACAGAAGGAGGAAACTGGATGTCTTGACAGTATGTTGCTTATGGGCACCTGCTACAACACAATGCATTTGATTAGGCAAGCTTGTAAAGAGACACACACCCTTGTGAAAGCATTAAGTATGTTAATGCATTCAGCTTGCATTGCAATTTATGTTAGCAGCCAAGATAATGTTGCTCCTTCTGATGCTGTTTTCCTATCGACCGTTGTATTAGGTATCTTCCATAAGAGTGCTTACAACAATATCAGTTTAAAAAAAGTCAGAAAAGTCAGAAATTGCAAGGAGTAGTGTACAGGTTCTGAAGCAAGGCATAGTGTACTGCTATCTATACTTCCAATGTCCTTATGTTGTGTGTGTGGTCTACTCAGAAAGTATATTTGCTGGCTGAGGTAACATGATATACCATCCTGTGCAGAAATAAAGAGAATAACAGACCAAAAAAAGCTGTTATTATCAGAAAGCGGGAAAAGCAACAGCTCAGAAGCTGAATGCCATGAACCCGATCATGCATTGTGCCCCTTTAATAATCCCTCAAGGTGTGAAATCATGCTTTATAATTCTAGGCAACAAAAGCTCTGTCTTCAGCAGCTCCACTTTCAGTCAACTTGAAGTCTGATCTTGTACTGGTTTGGACTTGAATGAGAAGCAGGTGGGGAGGACTAGTTGATTTTGGAAGTGGTGCTAGTAGTTCTGTAGGATGCAGAAATCCCCTTCCTTATGTACTCCTGTGATGATGGGAGTAACTGTCTTGTGGGACATGGACATTTTTTAGCTCTTCAGTTGATACATAAACAAAAGTTCACACTATGAAAATTAAAGACCTTAGGGTTCAAATCTTTAGGAAAAGGGTATCTTCATCAATATGGTGTCATCGCCAGATTCAAACTGAGTTCCAAAATATTTTTATGTATTCACTGTACTGTATATGCTATCCTCTTAGCCATTTTGTAAAAGAGACTTAATAAGCTGACTTCCTGATTTAATAAAGGTTATCCCTACATGTCAGTCGATGATTGAAGACACTGCTGCAGTTTTGTTGTTGATCCTTAGTTGAAATGATAGGTGCCATGTTAATGCGATGCGTTTGAGTTGTTTTTTTCATGGTTGATGTCATGCACCCTAAGGTGTTGCACAATTTTTGAGGGTCACCTTTGGCCAGCGCAGTACTGCAGGAGAAGTTGAAGTGGGTGCCTCTGGAAGTAACTGTACTTGAAATCTTTGTTCCCCTTGAGATCCTCATCAAAGATGATTACCAAGGAGTAGAGTCCCTTTGAAGTCATCCTTACTTGGGCAAGTGGGGTGTTAGTGGCTATCCAGAAGCTGTTAAAGCTTTATTTGGGATTTTTTTTGTCAAATTGTATTAAGGAAATGACTTCCTTGGATCATAGTCTAATCTGTACTACATACACGACAAACCCAGCAATTGTGCTAAATGGCAGAGGGTCTTGGGCCTATGTTGAGCTGCCCCTGGCTCTGAGTGTCTCCAGCAGCGAACAGCAGACACCCCTACAAACCCCTACAAACGACAGCTTCATCCTCTTCTGCATTGTTCGCTTGGGCTTCCAGTACCACTTCACAGAAGGACTGGACAGATGGCTGAACGTTTACCTAACATCACAAAAACGACTTGAATGCTCTCGGCAAGGGAGTAACAAACTGTTCCTGTTCCAAACCATGAAATATGAGATGTAAACAGTCCTGCATTTGTCTAGAATCTCTTAAAATTTCCTCTTTAATATATGTAGAGGATATTTTTCTCTGTCTGAAAAGAATAAACAGAATAGTTAGACAAAACATAAGTATAAAAAATTATAAATATCCCCCATGTGTCACAAGCTTTTATTCCTCTTTCCAATATTTTGAATATTTCACAGCTGAGGACATACTGTAGCTTAGCCCTTTTTCTGATATTGAGAGACCCACATATTTGTACTGTTTAGCACAGGTCATTATGCATGCAATACTACGCAGCAGGGTGTCTGGTTTCGCTGACACACATGGACACCTACAGTAGGTTGTGAAGGACAAAACAGAAGGGTAAATCACCCCACACCCTTGAAATCTGTAAGCACTCAGCACAAACTGGCACCATGGTTATGTCTTTGATGTGAAAGAAAAAAAAACACAGCAGAAGACCTGGAGTTTTCTGGTGTTCTTGTGCTATTTAAGAATTTTTGCAACAGCTCCTAAAACCATGGATCTGTCGACCAGTCATTGTTTTCCATAATCCAAAAAGTATCTATCTCCCTGCAGTGCAGTATTTAGCTTTTTTAAGAGAAACCATGGAACTATTTTAAAAGCAACTTTCATGCACACAATTTAATTTTGTTGAGATTCTCATCTCATCATATCTTCTCTTCCCTGTTACTCTTTTTACTGAATAAAACAAATTGTGCAATTTAATGTAGTGGCACTTACTACACACAACGTCATTGAAATCATTAGGGATCTGTCAGGCCCACCTATTGTCAACATATTGTTTTACTTAGTGCTGCCAGCTCAGTATTCCCAAGGCTGATATGATGATAGTGGCAAATGGGCACAAGAAACTTCAAGCACCTCACTGGACTTCTTTCTGTGTACTGTGTTTTGCATCAAATGCAATACCAGTGCTATGTAACTCCAGCTACTGTACTCCAATGTACTTGTACCATCTGTACATTTTCTAGACTATACTGTATATTGAGTAGAATGTTGCGGGAAACACCAGAACCTAACCCATTTAGGATCAAATCAGAATGACACCACTGGATGGGACACCAGCCCAGTGCAGGACATACACAGACAAACACACTCGCACGCAAACCAGGACTGTCTTTTTTACAGAAGTCAATAAACCTACCAGTATGTCTTTGGAGAGTAGGAGGAAACTGGAGCTGATGGGGTAAACCCATGTGAACATAGGGAGAACATACAAACTCCACACAGATAGAACACCTTGAACCCGAGGCAGCTATGCTAGCCGTTAAGTCATCATTGCACTCTTACTTATACCATGAGGTTTGATTATTAAATTGCAACAGCTTAACAGCTTATCTTTAACTATATCAGACTTCTTTGTGTGTTTTTAGATTGGCCTCTTTTTTGTCCTTGACCTTATTTGTTTTATTTATGGATGCTTTTACCATTTGTTAATACAACTTATATTTAATTAGGTATTAAGCAAAAAAAATGTTGCAATGCCAATTGATAGGTGAAGAGAAAGTACTAGCCTTTTTAGATTAATTTAGCACACTGCTTTTTTGTTTTGTTAGGAAAGGGAAGGTGGTATTGGCTCTGTTGGAGCTCTCACAGTCCAAAGCTGAAGATACGTAGCAGGCATAAGATTCAAATGAAACTCCTCACCTTTTAAAAATTGACACCCTAACATGATAGCTTCCCATGACCACCTTTTGGATTAGCAGTGTAATAAAAAGAATTACAGTGAACCTAGCCATTACAAAAGCAGGTAGCTTTTGCAGCTTAAGGGCTAGTAATTATTTTTAATTCCAAAGGTGTATGCTCTTCAAGAGACAGTAAGTGTGTATGACTGCATTTTAAGATTC
Organism: Lepisosteus platostomus; assembly: GCF_059453375.1. NCBI lineage: Eukaryota > Metazoa > Chordata > Actinopteri > Semionotiformes > Lepisosteidae > Lepisosteus > Lepisosteus platostomus. The sequence goes on from NC_142619.1 coordinate 30,862,642, forward strand.
TACATTAATGCCTGAATATATATATATATAGATGCTATTCTATATTCTGTTATCTCTCTGTCCTAAAAGGTAGTATGCAGCATATAATGTACCTTTTTTTTTTCAATTTTCAGGCACTGTTACTTCTCTTTCTGAAATATTTAGGTAAAACTGCATTTTGACCGGTAATGTCCCCACATCGGCAAGTGACTTATTGTTTATTTAATTATTGTTTTTAAACAGTGTTGTTGTGAAGTTTTTAGTTTAATTTGCAAATATAACTATGAAAGGACAGGTGATGAAAGTGATTTTTGCCTCTAACTCGACAAAAGAGTTGAACTTCCCAGGAGTTTCCTGGTCCTTTTATACACTGCAGAGAACAAGCTGCGGCATCCTGTTCTTGTGTGTCTGGATCGGCGGGGCTGGTTTATACAAGCAAAAGCCTGACGGAAATAGAGATGCCATTCCAGAGATACTTAGGCTCCAGTGCATCCTGGAGGACTTTTTGCTCTACCAATTTGAGCCCTATTTAAAGTTCTTTATTTCCTGTTGGTCCGAGGGAATCACCCCCTAGTGACTCTTTTCTATTAAACAGACTTAACATGAAACATGAAGAATGCTGTAAGTCAACTATGGTAAAGATTCTTAATGCTTATACTGCGATGTAGGATATATAAGAGAATGTCTCAAAGAAATGTTGGTATAGGAGTTTAAAGACTCACCAATGGGAAAGTTAGACTACTAGTAATTGTGTTAACTAAACACTTAATGTCGTAACACTTTTGATGAGTGATAAGTGATTATTTTAAATAAGTAAAATAATTTAAGAGTTAAGTTAACTCTTAACAACAATCTGTCCATTTTCAACAATGTGAAGTGGCAATTAAAAAGTGAAAGCATAGAATTTAAATAAAGGAATGTTATGTTAATTTTGTATAATTCAGTAATTCACAAGGGCATGAGAGGAAACTACAGTATGTGGAAATGCATTTAATACTGAGAACAGAAAGCACTTCTTTAACCAAAGAATTGTGTGAGTATGGAACGAGCTATCCAGCCATGTTGTTGAAGCTGATACCCTGGTTTTATGCAAGAAAAGGCTGTATAAGGTGGTTGAAATAACTACAAATGAGCACACTAGTTCATAATAATTATGACCTTTCTTCAGTCCTATCATCTATTCCAATAAACTCAGTGTTTGGTTTACTTTTTTTAACACTATTACCTGCCATATTTGTCTTATTTAGCCATCTCTCTTTACATTTCGATGTCGGCACATATATTTCTAAAAGAAAACAATGAAGTCTCAAGTCTCATGAAGAAAAAACACTCTGTGCTCATTCAGCAAAGCTTACACTTTCTGTATTCCGCAAAGCCTACACTTACTGTATTAACCAGGGACTGCACTGAAAAAAGTTTTCTTCTAAAAAAGGTAGCTCACAAGATGCTTATATTTCTGCAAATTATGTGCAAAAATATAGGCTACTGTATGTATGCTAAACTGTTTTAAGTGCAAAGAGCTTATCAGACAAGATAGAGTAAAACAGGAAATTAATAACACATACTTGTAGGCAGCATTAAAATGATGATACTCTGAAATTACTTTATAAAGCAAACATAATAATAAGAAATATTTTGTGAATATTTTTAAGAACTGAGGAATTCAGTTCTTCAATAAGGCGAGGATGATATTTTACAGGCATGTCTAAAAGACCTCAGTAACAGAAACTACTGTATTTACCTGTTTAGTTTTGTATCTTAATACAATATAAAGCTTTTTTAGTAAAATTAATTTATTTTTTGCATATCTATGACTGTCCTTGAATGTATTTATTTAGAAAAGATCCTGAGACCAAGTGAATAAGCTAATTAGCCAACTCCAGTGTAAAAATGAGGAAAAGATCTATAGTAGCTGCTCATAATACAGTTGCCCAGAAGCTGTGGAGGACTGGTTCTTTATACTAATTTTCCCAGTAAGCCAGTAAGCAGCATCGTGCTCTATGTCTGCCTCCACACAGCTCCATCATTCACTCTTTCGTTGATGAACCTGCATACAGTAGGAGCAGCCTAGTTCTACAAGGATCTCATTGGTTACTGTTCTCCTTCAGAGCAGGGCAGGACTCTCACACGCTGGAGAGATTGTATCCATAATCAAGTGGGAAAGGTGTTCCTTCAACAAAGCTATAGCAGACAAAAAGCTGTTTAATATACAATATGGTCTGCGTCCTGCCTCACATATGGAACAATGTGTTTTAGTGCTGGAGGTCATTGTTTGTGGAAGAAACAAGAAATAAAATACACAATTCTGAAGATGGCATGGGCTGGAATGGAGCCTGAGTGAGGGAGTCAGTCACCTCATCATGTCTTCAAACAGGAAGATACTCAAGGGGGGAACCGAGTGCATCTGAGGAAAAGGGCTCTCAATGACTCCCCAACAATCTTGATATGGTGCACATACAGGGAGTAGCAGTCACACTTTCAGAGAACATTATTCGAAACTTTGATCTAGAAAGGACTGCAGAATGAGCAGGGTTATGACTTCAGGCAATGGAGTGAACCCTGGATGAGTCAGGGATTTTAGAATAGTTGTCATTTACTGTATAAACATAGAGGCGCCATATACACGTTACACCGACACTTTGTATCCTATCAACAAGTAATGGCCACAAGCATGAAACTGACGAAAGTCCCAATTCATACAGTACATGCATTGTGAGCCTTAACTTGGGGCACAATTTATCCTGAAGCTGTCAAAGTTTGAAACAAGGCTAGTAAGGGAGGCAGCAAATCCTGGTGCTTCTACTCTCTGCAGTGAAGTGAGCACCATAAGCCCCTTCACTTGACATGATGAAAAACAGAGTTGAGATAATTCAAGAGAGGAGCCTTACTCAACACATCCAACCTCCTAATCCACTCCTCCTCAGAAGCCTTCTGTCTGCTCCTGCTGTTGGAGACTGCCCAGGGAGCAAAGGTCGTGCAGGAGACACTCGATACTGCACACTTACAGAGTGCACGGGAGTCCTGTAAAAGTCTGGAGTCTGGAGAAACAGTATGTGATCCAGTCTTTGGGGATTGGCACCTACAGTACTTCACAGTTTTCACCAGGAAGGCTTGGAGACCTTGATTAAAGGAGGAGCACACCAACACCTGACAGGACCCATGGCCCTTGTATGCATACTTAAAGTAAATATAGCCCCCAGAAAGCTACCCCACTCCTACCTTTGTCACCATGACATTCCTGCATCATTAAGAAGTACAGTATGGGAGCGAATGAAAGTCACTGTTCATCTCCACATCATTTCATCCTGAGCCCAGCCCTTTCTTTTTCTTCTTCTTTATCCAGTTTTGGAATTTGTTTGGTATTCTTGTGCAAAAAAGCTGGAGACTTATTACATATAGAAGTAAAACCGTAAGCAGTGTACTGTAGTTACAGTACATAACAAAGAAATCTATTAAAGTGCTTGGTCTGCTGATTTTTTACTTAAAAAAGTAGAGAACAACAAAACAATTTCCATCCGGTGACCTGCTAAACAAATTTTGCTAAGTGACAACATCGTTTTTATATAGTTGAATTACTTCTCTTATTTTAAGAAAATGTTTAGCCTACAGTATCTCCTTCTGTTAAATATGAAATCTCGTGCTTACTGTCGGATATGTTTTACATTTGCAATGGCAGGTTTGTACAATGTGCTAAGTGGCCCTGAGACACGGAGATCCCCCAGCTACTCCGGAATTCTGGAATGCTGGGACCCATCCACACTGCTGAGCAGATTTGAAACACACTCCTCCCTGTGACATGTAACAGTTCAAGCAAAGGATTGCAAGGAATCTGCATCACTGACCCAGACTCCCCTTGAAAAAAATATGGCAAAGTACGAAAGTCAGTGAACTGTAAACACTGGCTCATGTTATGGAGGGGTGCAGAATGTGACAGCCTACCTTTACAATCCCTGTTATAATTGTGTGTTTTAATTCCGCATAAACAAATTGAAAGTTTGCCAAGCTTTTCACATGTTTAATTTACTTGCTGAGGTCTCCCAGCCTTGCATGAGACCAACCAAATATCATGAACCCCGACTGGATAGCAGCAAAGAGCAGCACCTTAGAGCAGTGATATCCCACATTTCCCCCACAAGAATTCCTTCTATTAAAATGAGGCTTTTCCAGCTTTTATGCTAAGTATTTAGTCTAATCCCTGATTAGACTGAAGAGCCAGATAAAGTACGCACACGAGAATGGAAACATTTGTGATGTCTGCCTTCAGACCAGCAATACTTTCATCTCTTTATTGTCCCTAAATAGGGCCCACGGATCTTCATTGAAATTTTAATTCCAGTACAATGCCCTGTTATCATAAATACCTTCAACTGGCCTTCCCACCAGGCTACAATTACATCTGTAATTAGTCTGTCTCATTTCGTGTCACCCGGCATGGAATCGGGCATTGCCCTTCTCAGTTTCATTCATTGTTTGCAGTGGGTCACCTCCTCCATTTCCTGGCCCTGACTTACAGCTCCTGGAATTTTTTTTGTTGGTAATGGAAATGTTTTATTGGTCCAGAGGAGGGGAGTGTTGGTGGGGGGGCAAAGTGGGAACAGTATAGCAAAGCAGAGCAAAAGTGCCTGCTATGCCTTTTTGTATCCGCCGTCCTCCCAGCACCCCGCCTTCAGGCAAGATCGTTGTTTTAAATGGTCCTGTCAACTCCGGGTTCTCAAGAAAATGGAATTTCTCCCCAGGTGACTTGATATGAGAGGGATGTGATTGCAAGCACTTAAGGACTGATCTCCCCATCGATCAGAAATGTATAACGCGCAAGAATGACTCAGTGTATTAGAACGTCGTTTTGCTTAGGCCTTACCTGTCTTAGTTGCACATGAATATTCTCTCAAGGTGAGTTTCTGGATGTCTAGGATTTTCTACTTAATGTTTTTCTAGACAAAAGTTAAATACTATCATTCTTCACCGATATTCGTTCTTAGAATTAACATGCTTAGTTTGCTCCCTGTTCCCTTGCACAATGCATTTCTCCCCAATTAGGATTTATACTGTATTACTTTAAAACTCTGTCACTTCCTCGTACAAGCCCCTTTCACCATTAAACAGAAAATGCAGTGAAGCATGTAGCCTAAAATTGAGTTGTAGTAAATTTGACTCTAACATTTTTTCTGCAGTGCATTTCGAGTTGATGCAGAATAAAAAGGAGCACAACCTATCCAAGCTCCAGCAGAAAAATAACACAGATTGAAAGAGTAAAAGTGAATGGTTTGTGTTAGTTAATATCACTCCTCTTAAGGACACTGTCATTGCATCTTTAATAGCCAAGTAGTCAGAACCTCTGTTTAATGTCTTATCTAAAGGACAGCTTCTCTTTTGTCCCCTGTCGCCAACTAGGGTATTGTTTTGGAAATTCAGGACCAGTAGAAGAGCACCTCCTACTGGCTCACCAGCACCTCTTAAAGTAGCAATTAGCTTGTCTTAAAGGTCAGCCATTCTAGTACTGACCACGCCAGCCTCGCCTATCGCTTCTGCAACCCTGAATTGGATGAAGAGGTTAGGAAATGGATGGATGACTGATAGCACTAATAGCTTGTAAAAATATGTATTTCTATTAAAGACATCTGTGAACACTCTGTGAGTCTACATCTGAAAAATGTCTGTCGTTCAACTGCTCTCTTAATTTTGTAATAGTTGTGATTTTAAAATGTGGTGTCCCACAGAATGACAGATTGTTGTATATCTGTATGTATTGTGTTTATGAGATGTAATCTCAGCTGGTCTCACATTGTGTATCTCAAAGAATAGGAAGGTAGAGAAAGTGAATGTCATCTCCTCCCCTACCAGGACACTGTCTTGGCTCCAAACGATTTCTTCCTTGTCTTCACAAAGGGCAATTTTAGAATGATAAAGTTACAAGAGAAGAAAAAAAAAATTATATCACAAGACTTTTCTGCTTCAAGACAACACAGCAGAACTTTGCCAAGGGCTGTAATTGGTCTAGCACTAGCTGACAAAAGAGACGTCCACTGAAAGGCTTCACAAAGGCTAGACCATGGAAAATGTACTCTAGTGTGACAATGACAGCACCACGATCACATGAGCAGGCAGGTGATGATAAGTTCCCATGGATCTTTTCAACTTTAGCATTTAGACAATGCTCAAAGAACGTGGGTGTGCGAGTTCAGTCGGGTGACACTAATGCTATTTCACTGTGGATCATTTTCAGGGTCCGTCCAGTCTTGTAAATCAATATGTGCTCAGTTCTCTTCAGACTCATTATAGCTGTACTTATATTACACCAGCCAATGAATTATAATCAGCCAACTACAGAGGAGCAGAGAAGAAAAAAAAAACTTTCTATGTTTTTTTTATCATTCCTGAAACATATTTAGCCCAATGCAATTTCGAGGAGGAACTAATCCGTTACCATGCATCACTTTTAAAAACAAAGGTGTACAGGTGTATGATAAAATTGCTTTTGGATTTAGGCATGGTATATTCTTAAAGTATAAAAAACACTAGGTAGAAAGCTCTTCTAGCGTTATGGAATTATGTATTTACCTAATGACACAACTGTCTTTATTAATTTATTTTAAATCTCTCTTTTTTCATTCAGTCTCCATTTTCTATAGCCAAACCTTTGTTTCTGAGTGTCTGAGTAAGCTAGACCTACAGTACATACAATGTCCCTTCAGTTCTCAGGCTTGCCTCCGTCCTTCAGTCCCATGAGTTGGAAAGGAAACAGCTGAGCAGACGTGCTAACCTGAAGGCAAACAGAAGGAAGTTTTTTTGTTTTCAATAAGGCAAGGGTGACCTGGCTACATTTACAGGAGACACAAGCTGAATTAGATGACTCAGGGCCTCAACTAGCGATTACATGGTACAACGCAAATTTCTGTAATGAGACCCTAGCTGATACTTCCAGATTCTAGCTTGACAGGCATCAATTTGCGAACTGGAGGACTGTGCTTAGGAACTGACCTGTAGGAGGGTCAGGCTTATGGCTCACCACTTCTAGCTTCCTCAGTCGGGCCTGCCTAAAGTTTACCCTTCATTCAGCTGAAGGAATATTCTCTCATCTCCGCCTGATCTGCCGTGTAGTGGAGGCTGCTTGTGGATAATGGCTGCCACAGGTTGCCTGGGTGGGAGCTGCGTTGGTGATGAAGTGGATCACCTCCAGTGTGTGAAGTGCCCTTGGACCCTTTGAGATGATAATCTCTGTCCAAATGCAAGCTATTAAATTACTATTAGAGTTGGTGTAGAGCGTAACTCTCTTGGGTTGGTGTTTTGCATGAATCCAATGAATGTCTTTCACCTGTAAAAGGCGTAGTCAAGCATTCTGTTTATTAATGACACTGCATCAAGAACTGTTTGTTTCTTTTTTGCATTTTTATAATATCCACATTAAGTAAAGATCTTTTCATTCACGTGGGAATGGATGATATTGGAAAAGGCAATCCAGAAACTTTACAGAAGACAAAATTCAGGGATGTTCTGCTACTAATTGTTAACCTGTTCTTGTATACAGTATACAGTATAACCAGTGCTCTGTCCTGTACTCAGCTGGCCAAATTTACGGAAGACCTAGAAAAAGCATTAACATTGAAAATGACTTCAGCTTTTTTATGTTTGTACTTCCTCCATCTTTTAATTTGAATCAAATGATGTATCTCCAGGCAGGAAGAACTGCATTTCAATGAGAAAGCAGCCAACTTACCTAGATTGAAAGACAAGAGAGAGCCCACACAAAATGTTCAAATTCTCACATGTATACAGGACAATCACTAGACGGGTCCAGTGAGCTTAAAATGATAAACTGTGTATAAGCATTGTAAGTGCTAGAAACATTAAATGCTAAATAATGGAACTGAAAAGAAGATCAATGTATACTTCTATGTAAACACTACAGTAATAAAGTATTTATCACAGGAGTGACTTTCTTAAAATGATATGAGGAAGCAATAAATTCCTTGATTATGTGTTCCTATTTATGTGCCAAATCATTCATTGGTTCTAGAAAGAGACTCCTGTTCCATTGCATCTTCAGAGAGACCGGTCATTGCTAGAACCATTTGTTTTTAATTTTCTATTTGAGATTCAATAAAATCTACAAACAATTCACATCACAGCACAAATCTTTGAAGATCATCAGAATAATTATTTTGATTAATATTGTGTATTCTGGGCAGATCTTTTAAATGGTGAACAGTTTTGCAGTATGTATCATATTAATTTGGATAGAGTATGAGAGTAAGAAACAAGTATTTTGTAAATATGGAATGTTGCTTAAATCACACTGTTAGCTGTCTTAATTAACTCCTGAGCAGAAAGAAACATTGCTTTACTGATTGAGGTTCAGAAACCGATACTCACATGGGCTCCTGTCAATGCTCAGTGTTAAAATCTTGCACTCAGGAAAGCCGAGAGGTTTACTACAGACGCACAGCGAGAAGATGTGTTACAGCACAGGAATAAACCCTCAGTATTTCAACACTGTGTGTAAAGGTCAGATGTGGGTCACCCAAGGTAACGTTTAAAAGGGTTTTCACCAGTCTGTGAGGATGTCCAGATTTGATTCTAGTCCTGTATTGGATGTTTAATACTACCTGCTACATGTGAATGAGGGAGAAAAATATCAGTCTCACATCTGATGAACAGCTGCTGATCTTGCAGATGGATCTGATGACCACCCTGGGAATTTGAAGTAAATGAGAAGAGCTTTTGTCTGACTGACCAGAGTTTTTCCAAACACTTGCTCCCTTGCTCTAATGTAGTCATACTATGGCCAACATACTGGCTCACTACTTCACAGAGCATCTTCTCTCAACTCTGGCAATACAACCCTGGCATACCTTCATTGCCACTCATTAGCATACATTAATTACCCTTGTGTCCTTAGCAGAAGAAACCACCAAAGCAGGTGTTATCATTTAAAGTATGCAGAAATGAACTTCTTAATGAAGAAAAAAAAAAATCCTTACACTTACTGTACATAGCGCTTTTTTGGACACTCCACCCAAAGCACTTTAGAGGTAATGAGGACTCCTATCCACCACCAATGTGCAGCATCCAGCTGGATCATGTGAATGCCGCCATACTGCACCAGTCCACTCACCACATACCAGCTATCAATGGGGAGGAGAACAGAGTAACGCAGTCAATTTGTAGATGGGGATTATTAGTAGGCCATGATTGGTAAAGACCTGGGGGAAATTCGGCCAGGACGCCAGAGTTACACCCCTACTCTTGTCAAGAAACGCCCTGGGATTTTCAGTTTAGAGTCTCATCTGAAGGACAGCTTTTTGCGGTATAGTATCCCCAGCACTATACTGGAGCATTAAGACCCAAACAGACTGCAGGGTGAGTGCCCCCTACTGGCACCACTAACACCTCTTCCAGTAGCAACCTTAGCTACTGGTGTATCAATGTGATCAATGTGGTGTGACGTAATAATGCTGTTAAAGCCTTAGTCCCTCCCCCAATGACTCTCAACCACACACAGGTAGAGTGACCTGGGCTCACTCCCTCTCCTCACTGTATACTGACAATTACAGTATTACTGTAGGTGAACGTGAATGATCAACATGAAGTAACACATGGCAAGATGAGACTCCCATTCTCTTTTGGGAACCTCTGTGACAGACGGATATGGTGAAAGTGAGGTGCAGTTTCCACCCAGACGGTCAGATGCTAGGTTCAGTGAGATTAGGCTGCAGTGTCCTGGTGTGGCTCCATACCACATACAGAAATTCAAGAAGCCTTGAGTCATCCGTGTAGTATCTCACAAGAGAGGGTCATGGGTGGTAAAGGTGTGAGACGCATCAGATGTCACTTGAACTTCAGGTCTGAGATACTTTGCATATAAATATAATGCAAGAAGAAACAAGACACCCAAACTTGGGGGGAAAGTTTCAGCCACCACGGCAGTTCATTTGTAGGACAAGTGGTTATATTTACACAAACAGAAGCCATTGTGTTTCTCTAGGTCCAAAGAGATAAACAAAAAAAAGCTTTTACATAAAATGATCGGGACAGTATACTTCAAATTCAGTGTTGAAATGGGAAAAAAGTATGATCTGCTTATACCGAAGGTCACTCTGAATTTGTCTTTTGTCCTGAAAATGTTACAAGTTATAACATGCTACATACTGCAAGTCAAACCTCAATGAATTCTGCATTACAGCAAATCAATTTGAATACAATTATTGTCCACATTAAGGAAAATGTACGTTATAAAAACAGATGACAGTGATGATAAGTAACAGTGATAATGAATTTGATTTTATATAGCACCTTTAAAAGCAATCATTCAAAAATGATTCAGTTGTTAAAAACACCATTGCACAATGCAAAATTAAATAGGATTGCAAAGGCAAGAAAACAACCAATCAGAAGTGATAAACAATCACAGAAAGGAACGTTCTGGAAATGTAAGCTCATAGTACCAGGCTGCATCCCTAATTTCTTATGGATTGCTGTTCCATAGCTTGGTATCATACAGCGAAGATGAAAAGTTGGAAAACACAATAAACCAGAATCAATTGGGCAAAAGTCATAGTACAGTCTCTGGAACACATCCTGGTTTCTTTCAAGGAGCTGTAGGATGGCATCCTCAGATCTATTAGCTACAGTACTCAACCAAATGAGCTTGATGGCCCAAATTCTGTAATCTTTCTTTTGTAATTACAAGCTTTCTGCACCTGTTCAAGAGGACAGCAATATAAATGTGATTCAGACAAGACAGGGGTGTGGTTTTTCCAGTCCATTGAAATGACCGGATAATATTCGTTTTTTTTAAAAAGAAATGTGAGCCTTGCACTTTTCTTGCAGTCAACGCACTATGAGATCCATGCTGGAAGAACGTAAACTAATTTGCTCTTCTCTGTGGGTTGCTAACAAAATTAACCAATTTCAGCTTAATTATAGCAAACCCCAAATGCATATGAAACACATGAAAAATACCCACAGTGCATTTCTGACAATGTATCTAAAGGTGAATGAAATAATTCTACCTTATCTTGCAAGCTGTTACACCATATGGATATCTTGCTCAATTCTGGCAGCATTAATCCTTAGTCAGCAGACTGCTAGAAATGAAAAAGGGTAAAAATCTGAACGGGATATTTATCTAGAGTTTAGGAAGCATACTGTGTACCAACCAAAATAAATCCCACTTTAAAAGGCAAGGCATGTTTTCTGTTTCTATGGGAATGCATTCATTAAATGTTTATTTACTCAGACCCTTCCACTGCTCACCAACACCTACAGACAGTATGTACCTTGGGAACAGGTTGTAGGAAACAAGAGTATAGTTGAAATGGCAGCATTTTCTTTTTTTTGCACACCATCTTATGAAAGGCTGCTAAAGCACAACCCAGAATTTTATTTCTTGACTGCTCACCAACATCTGAAAGTTTAAAAGTTGCAAAGCGAAAAGCAGTTTGCCTTTTGTTGTTTCCGACCCTTGCAGTGAAAAGGCTTCAGTTCAATGCTGTCGCTGAAATCTGTGGTGATCAGGATGTTTCACCTTCCTTCGAATGTCTCCAGCTCAATCATTGTTGCACCCAGTCAGGTAACGTGACTGCAGCCGCTGAACAAAGCTGTGCCTTGACGCTTCAGCAGGTAGACTGCTCAGTTCAAGCAGGTGTTCAATCACCGAGGGCGATGAATCAGAACAGGCTGCTTACCAATCCAAGAAAACACGTGAGAGAGCACTACTGTATCTTCAGCACTGTAATCCACTAGAAAGACAGTCTGCAAAATCACGACACCACAAAGATGTTTCAATAAATCGTAATGACCTTCTGAGATTACGTAATGAGACTGTATAGTTACTAATACTCCCATCCCCTTAGAATCTTAAAGTGAATTTCTTTTGTTGGGTCAGTGGCATGCTGTGTTTTGATACAGACTGATTATTATTTTATAAGACTTCATGAGGTTATTTTCAAAAACCAAATATTATAACCTAATTAAAGATGATTAATTTTGAAGGTAATATAAGAACTGTGACATAGTAAATTTGGCTTCTGTTTTCTAAAGCTGTTCCCTGACTCTTCTTGTACATTTGTTCAGTATATTCCCTCTTTACCTTCACTAAGTTGCAGAATGTTCTGGAAACTGCCTTGTGATGGATGGGGCGTCCCATCCAGGTCGTATCCTTCCTTGTGCCCCTTTCTTGCCAGGATTGACTCTGGCTCCCCAGTATTGTAAAAATTCACTGTGGAAATAAATCACACAATGCACAGAGCTGCACAGCTTTACTGTCTAATTAACAAACCATAGTAGGACTGAGCAACATCAACACCTGCTGCTTCACACTTATGGCACCTTTCAAGCTTAAACAGAGAACCAAGAAATGCAAATGGTACCATAAAGTGGGAGATCCAAGCTTGTGTTTCTATTCTGTAGCACTAAACCAAAGTTAGTTCAGATAATGTAACAGAGCTCGAGGAGACATTTGCACTAAATATCACAAATTATTATTATGAAGTAGTTCAAGTAGGGAGCTGCGTCAGCATGCTAAGGCAAAAGAACAAGTGAAGGTTTATTTCACGCTGAAAGGGGAAGAAAAGAAACACAACATTTTGGCCGTTGTTCCTACTTGTTCCTAATTATTAATATTGTCACCTAGTGTATATCATTTAGAGACATCTCAGTATTTTCTTGGCTAAGACTTTTCTTTTCAGAATCCCACATGCTAGATCCCACAGAAATGTTTCATATTGGCACCCAGATCTTTGGCATTACAGACAAAATCTATGTCAACAAAATTACTGTCTTTTCATCTGCTGAAGGGAGACATATGTCAGGAGCACCTGCAGTGCTTGTTTCTTTGGGTCCTGCTGGTCTTACCTAACCTTCACAGAGGGTGCTCTTGACTGCTGCACAGGGCACCCTGACCACTAGGATATAAATGTCTTTTCCAGGATGTACAGCTCCATTTTACAGACTGTCTTTGTATTTAATTAGGAATCTTCTAAAACACTAATTGCTTGCTGTAAGGTTGATCTGAGTAAAGCATACTATTTCTTCAACTAGTCCCAGAATCATTATTATTCATATTAACTAGTCATTAAATAAGCTTAGTGTAAACATTCACACACAAATTATAAAATGATTAGTAAAGTTTAATACCTACAATACATCTTTCTTACCCCAAAGGTGTATTCTGTGATGTACATCATCATCTAAGTCATAGTCCCCTAAACAAGTCATACTCACATCATAGACAGTGAATGTTTTAAAACGTGTTCAATATAGACATGAAAAAGTACAAATGTTTGTGTGTTACTTGTTTAATCAGATTGTTTTTATCTATTATTATGACTTAGATGAAGTCACAATTTAGGAGCAATTAATGCAGAAATACAGATGATTCCAAAGGGTTCACAAATGTTTTCTCACAATTGTACAGTACTGTACAGTATGTAGGACGTTGTGTTACACAGGGCTCTCTTGTACACATGTATACAGGACATATGCTCTTGTCACATCAAAGTATAAAAATGGACAATTCATTGCCTTTTCCAACCTGTTAAATTTAATTTGAATATGAATAATCAAAGGTATACAGTAGGTGATACTGTACGTATCAGACCAAGATCACTGATGTGTATTGATTATTTGCACACTTAACAAATACTGTATGCTACAGGACATTTGTTAATCAAACAATGCCTTAGCCCTGCATAGTACACACTTTCTTCAAACAAAACTACGCACAAGGAGCACACAGTGAGTGTGATCTTAGGAATTACATTTCATGAAAAGGCTCCTATGAGGGGATCCAATATTTTGTAGCCACAGTTCACACTAGAGGGATTTTTACATTCTGGAAGATTCTGGCTGGGCTACATATCGTTGCAGGAGACGCTCCAATCAAACATGGACACTGTGGTAAAGTGTTCTTTCTGCAATGACTCTTGTGTCTTTGAATGGGGATTGAATTTCTCATGATTATTATTACAGCACATTACAGAGACTTCACACATTCTTCCCAGCCCTCATCATTTGCGTGATGTCTTGAAACAAACCTTTTTTTTCTCTGTCTGGATGAAGAACTGCTCATGAATGACACCTACTGTATTATTGCACCCTAAGGTGGTTCTAATCAGTATTAAGACCATTCAGCTAGTGCACTGCCTTTCCAGAATAATTTCTGACCCATCAAAATGTGGCCACACAAATTACAGCTCAAGGCATTTTTTCTCATTAAAGACCATCTTTGCAAAATCATTAAAAATCACATCCAAGGTCACGAAAGCATTTAATGTCACATGAATCATTCATAAACCCAGCAGCATTTAAAATAAAAATAAAATCTGGCAAAAGATAGTTTTACTTCAATTCAAGCAGTTGCAACTTAACTTAAATAAATTCGTTTTCCCGGTCATCCACAAATATTTCCCAAGATTGTCTTGCAAGAAAGGTCTAGAGCTAACCCAGGATCAACGCATTATTTTAAACTCTGGATGCATAACCTTTGTTGTGTCTTAATAGAAATGAGTGACTGTAGATGTTGGCGTGTCACTTGCTTTGCCAACAACACAGATAATAAACTGACATAATGCGCTTGACAATTTCAGTTTCATTACAAAATACTGCAAATGATATCTAGTAAAGGAAACTGATACATATTCATAAGACTCAATCTTGATACTCAGTACCCTATATTTTCACACATATTAACACAACAAATGTCTTTCCTTCGTCATTGTCACTATGGTAAATGTGCACATTGTTTTAGAGGAATAAAGGCACAGAATGACTGAAACACTGGAAAAATGTGTGGACTTTGAGTTTCCTGCAGTGCTTTAAAGATGGATGGTTGAACAATCTGTCATAATTATACTAACAGTTGTGTGAAAGGGCAGACACATTTCTGTTATAGTTTTATAAGAAATAATCCATATTGGGAAGGAATACAGATTTATAAACAAGGATACAACCGAAAGAAATGTAAAGGCAGACTTACACTAGCAGTCACCCAGAACGTCTCACTGCTCCTCCTACATGACATCCAGTAGTGAGACCTTATGGTCATGCAATCTGCCCAGACCTTATTTGAGTTTATAATGATGACTGCCCACATAAACCAAGGATGATCATTGACTTATTGCTTTTTGTATTTAACAGTCAGTGAGCAAGATTCCCTGACACACCAAGGACATGGTACTGTACATAGTGTGATGATGGCTGTTCCGAACACAGTAGTTTACTGTAATGGCTGCAGTTAATAATTAACCAGCAGTTGAACAGCCCAATATGAAACACCTCTGTGTTTAACAGTTTTGCATGAACATGCAGCTAGTATCTTTTCAACAACAATTCTTAAGAGCAATATACGTTAGAAGAAAAAAGTAAAGCTGTATACCTGTACAGTATGTGGAGATAACAATTGTGCTAAAAAGCAAAACATTATTGTAACATAATAAAACATAATATTATAATTTCTTGGTTTTAGTGTTATTATAATGAATCAGCCCAAGGCATAGTTTAAACCAATTCTTTATAAGAAGAAAATAAAGGAACATTTGCTTTTTAACAAAAATAAGTGATGTTGACTTCTTGCTAGGCTTTTCAATAATAATTCTAAATCTTTGCCAACACTGAAGAGAGAAAAGAGGAAAAATTATAATACTGTACTGTACAAGATTCTTAGATTTCCAGTCCTGGCTTGTGTATTAAGACTGTTGGAGGGCAAAAGATCAAGTGTTTTCTCTGTCATTTTGACAGTATTAACCTTTTGAAGAGCACACAAGCTTGAAAATAGCTGTACATAAACACATGACCTTCTTGTGATTAAATATAAGCTTCTTTCCCCTTTTGTTTAACAATGTGACCTAGGAGGTTCAGTAAACTCTGCAGTGTTACTCCACTGGGATATTCTTAGCTGTCACTTTTCACACTAGATAGAGGGGCAAAGGTGGCCTAAGGTGGAGTTACTGTGATTTCTTCCTAGCGAGGAGCAATTAGTAATTTCCCATTAGTCATTCAAAACTGAAATCAAGATGCACTGTTTAAGTGACATATGAGACCACAGCAAGTGTTTTGTTTTTATATTTATTTTTATTTTGAGTGTTATTTTTGGGACATTCTTACCTAAGGCAACCGAGACAGATGTTTTTTCTTCTTTTCATATTATAACTATTCCCCTTTCTTTAGAATGACATAGCTAAATGTGTATATATTATATAAATATTTCATATTTTTATACAGTAAAACTGAAAAATATATAGAATAGCTTGTTCTAAGTTCCTGGAGTGTAGTGTAGTGAGGATGCCACTTGAAACAAATACAGTATGTGTAAAAATGTTTTTTTTTGTTAAAAAAGGATGATATAAAATTCTGGGCTCTGAGTGGCTTTGAGGTAGGCAGGGATGAGCAATCTCTTGTCCCCGAGGCAGGAGGGATCCTAGCCTTATAGGCATTGTGCTGAGACGTGATAAACACACAATTGTCTACTCCACTTCCAGTGGATGTTTAACAAAATAAAAATTGCTGCAAGTGCTTTGTCTCATAAATCAGCGCTGCACCATAGCATAATAAAAATAATCCATTAGTAGACTAGGGGAAGAAATGACCTGCTTCGTTTACCAAAGAGCACATGAAGATCTACTGAGTTAAACCCACCACCTCATACTGTACCACACAGGCATTTGCTTTTCTGGATGAAAAGAACCGTTAGTTGTTTTCCCCTGTGCAAAGAACATTTGCCACAAATGTCCGGAAGTACCAAGCACCTGCCATGATTTGAAGTCCATCTACTAAATATAGCACATGCCTGTCATTATCAGACTGAGCAGTTTGTTCCTGTTGCAGATCCTCCAACTGGGATAGTGAGTTATGGAGGACCTACATAAATAATACCTTGATTTTTTGGAGTGGGGAAAGTAGTTATTCAGCTAAGGTCGTTCCAACAGTATTGATTCACACCTTCCATCCCTGGTATGCTCCTCATTTATTCTACTTTCTCTGGGACTACAACCTTAATTGAACCGTCTGACATTGTTTGCCCAGGGACAGGTATTTAACCTGTCATTTTTCTGCCCTGTCATTTTTCTGACAGAAGCAGCAGTCAGAATTGAAAAGAGGTTATTTGAGTTCCAGCAAACTTGTAATGTTTTTGCCTCAGAACCTATCGACAGTCTTACTTTGGTCTTGTGCTGAAACTAGTGAGCTTCACCTCAGAAACAAGCACGAGGCCACACACTGGTCATGCCTGCCTGCCTGCCGAATGAGAGCTTCTAGTCTCTTTTATAGTGTGAGGTCAGCTGGCTGACAGCTGAAGCCAGTTTCTATATTACTCATGAGGAATGTGAACCCTGACTTATCCTGCTCTCTGTTTTTGGACTGTTCCTACATCGCTTTCTGGTGTTCTCCTGTAGCTACACTCCAAGGCCTTATGCCCTGTTATAGTTCCCAAAGCCATTGCACAAAATCCTCAAAGATCCTGGGCCCAGAAGGCTTAGTCTAGAGTTATGTAGCTGGTCAGCAAATGATTTATAATCAGTATTTCTAAACATATCCTAATTATATGACATGCTTACCAAGGGAAAGAGTAGTTAGGTTTTTGAACATGAATTTGTGGGTTCAAATCCCAGATAAGAAACTGCTGTTATATCCTTGAGGAAAGTATTTCACCCAAATTGTTTTGCTAAAATATACAGCTATGTAAATGTCTGGAAATGTACAGTAAGTTACTTTGGATAAGATCGTTAATTAAATTGGTATTTGGTAAACCTAGTAATTGTTAACTGCTGTATTACCGCTATGATTTCCTCCTGAATTTTCAGCAGAACATATACAGTAACTAAAACAAATTGTGAGTAGTAAGTTTAGCCTTGAGTACTAAATGTTGCTGTTCTTTTTTTACTGCAGAGTCACAACAAAGCTGACTTCATCACACCTTCAAACAAGGCTTCAAATTCACATTCCTGGGAAGCCTTGTTTGACCTACAGTATCTATCTTGTTTGGTGTCATCCTTTGAAAGAGGCTACTTTATGTCAGAAGAACTAATTTCAGCTATAAAGTACTGAATATTCCAGAATGAATTCAAAAGTTGATAGATGTCTTACATAAAACACATTTCTGGGTCATGGCAGTTTTTTTTAAGAGCAAGCCGAAATGGCCAAGGAATTTGCAACAAATGGTGTACATTTAATATGGTGTAAACCTACGGTTACTGTTCTCTAAACTCAGTAAAATTACTGATGCTAGATGGAAGATAGACATACATAAAAAAATTAGAAAGATACTCCTCAATGTATTGTTGACATGTTTATGACTTCTTCCATTGGCCTTTAAATCACCTTGAAAGAAAAGTGACTATTTACCATAGGAATCAAATACCTTTCGCCATAGTTTAGATAGTAATCTACTGTTATTGTTCTATAGGATCAGTGAAATAACAACTGTTGAGGGCTATCATATGTCAGTGCATTTTTTTCTGTGTTTATTTTACTATATTTAGCCAGCAGTGGAGAAGCAAATTTATACCAGATTGAGTTTCACGAAGATCAGTTCACAGATTTCCATCTCGACAATACAATGATGGAAGTGCTCTCAATTATTAAACAGGTCTCGCCTGCAACAGCAGGCTGTATGTTTAGAGATTATGTAATAAGTGAGTGGGTAGAAAAGCCAGGAGTTGAGCTGTGAAGTGGACCAGGGGTCCTCTTCACTGAGGGACAGTGGGAGGGTGGGGGAGTGTGTGGGAGGTGGAGGGAGGGAGGGAGGGGGAAGGGGGGTGAAAGTGAGAGTGCGGATACCAGAATTTTTGCTCTTTGTACCCCTGCCAATACTCCACAGAGCACAATTACTTAGAAATACAGTAGACCTGTACATGTGTGAGCTCTAAAAATATTTTCAGATCATAATTTTGGCATGTGGCTAGTAAACATACTTGTGAAACATCAGAGGATGAAGGTCTTTATGGGTTCATTTTTAGTTGCTTCACGCCGTCATCACTGAAGAACAGGTCGAAGCCCAGAAAAGTCCCCCACTATAACAGAGCATCAACAAAGGAATGTGGAAAATGTTTGTTAAATACAATTGAGAGTGTATCACAAAAGAACAAGATCCAAAATCCTACCGTTACTTTCTACTACTCTCTTTCCTTGAAAACATTGACGTATTGACATCTGTCATTTCCATATTCTCTCCTTTGGAATAATCACTTCATAAAACACCATGTACAGTACGTCTTCCAAGGAAGATACCCTTTCAAAGTGTACAGTTCTGAAAGGAACTGAAAGGAAATCTGGTATCACACATAGTACATTTACACCCACATTACCAAGCTCAGCTTCTAGGGATGAGACTGTATGATTTGGTGACGTGATCTAGTGTCACATTAGGGCTTGTATTAAAATACATTGTAAAACATTGAATCATTAACTAATTTTACATCTGTATTCCAGATTGGAAAATCCAATTACTATAGAATTTTGATATCACGCTGTTATATTGTTCCTCTCAAATCCAAAACAAATAAGTTTACTGTGGCAAGGTATTCAGCCACTCAATTGCTTTCATACAAAGAAGGGAAACAGAAGGTGCAAATCTTAAGGGAGGAGAGCACATTTCCTTTCTCACTTTGTTTTGTGATGGACCATGTTATGCTGTGTTCTGCATATTCATTTCTCAATAGATACTGTATCTCCAGATTAGAAACCATGGCACCTTCCCAAACCTCATTGCTAGCACTCTTTTCCAAAATAATAGTTTCTTACTTTCTCTAATTCACATTAGATCTAAAGCTAATTTTGCATATTTACAGTACCTTTTTGGCACTAATTATCCATAAAATATTAACATCAATAAATCCTGCAGTGCATACACTGTAGTTTCACATATTTCAAAGTTGCATTTGAGAGTGAATTTGCTAGGTTAAACTGATCTAAAATTACTGTAGCTATTTGTGTGTCTGTCAAATGTCTTCTGCAGATTCAAACAGCTCCTTCTGGGAATCTGGGAACATTTGAAATGATTTTCATTACAAATTAATTTCAGATCATTTGGTGCTCTAAAAAAAGTTTCTCAAGGTAGCTACTCAGTTAATGAGATCTGTGCTGTGATTGTGCAGAAATATCGTGATGGGTTTCCAGCCAGCTAATCTGAGGGCCGCTGGAATTTTAACTCTTGAATTTAAACAGTCCTTAAAACCTCTACCAGATGCAATGCCTTATGTTCACTTTTTGATAAAATGCAGTAAACTTTAAGCACAAGTTGTATAGTTGATTCTGTGTTCAGCGAAGCTCTGGCTCTTGGTGAATGTAATCTGAGCTCCTAATAAACTGCTGTGGTTTAAGACAGTTAGTCTATGTGGTATGATAATGGTTTTACCAATAGCTATGGATGTTTAAATTTAAAAAAAGATGCTAAATGCATTCATGAAAAGAGGCACAAACAATATTTTTGTTACCTTCATAAGTTTCAATGGACGTCTATAGAAATAACATTTATCGACTAGAAAAATGAATGAAGTCATCTTGAGTATTTTTTTTATAAAACTATTAATCTATCACCATGTTACGAGATTCTGTTCGTTACAAGTGCTCCCCTTAAACAACCCATAGTGTGTTCACGGCTTTAATGGTCGTGATTTAAAACAACCATGTTCCATGATATATGCAAGAAATGTGTGTCAAAATTTCAAGAACATGTACAATTAAGTCTTTTTGAGGATAACAAAATTTGTTTTATAAAGAGACACCATATCCCCTAATGTCTGTTAAGGGAAGCTGCTTTTTCACAGTGAGGGAGCTCCCTTTTCAGGCTATAAAGGCCCATGGGGGAATGGGGGGGGGCAAGGGCCACCTTTATTCTTGGACATCCAGCACTGGAGGTGAAGGTGATGTGGTCAGAATCACCCTCCAGCTGGCATAGTACTCCCAGCAGAACTAACCCCCAGTACTCATTTGGAAAGCAGGACCTGAGTGGAGCTGGGAGCTGCCTGGAAGGAATCATCACAAGCTACATCACTTGCCCCTTGCCTGGGATTGAACCTGTGACCTTCCAGTCAGGAAGCTAGACGCCCTTGCCATCTGAGCTACCATGGCGCCACACTTTCACAGGGCACAATAAAACTCTGTCCGCATTCAGATGAATTCCATCTCAGTCTCCAGAACTTCAGGCATGTGCACAATAACTGCTGATGTCAATCTCTGTCTGTGTGCAGCCGGAGGTGGGGGGGGTTTCAGCATCAAGCTGAATCATTTGCTTCCCACCCACATATAACCTTAAATATTGTTTTGTTCAATAGCTCATCCAGCAGTTTCGTCAAGCTGTTAAGTCGGCACAAGCACAACAGGGCCACGCTGCTGCAGGTTTGTACATGAACAGCAGGGGGGGTTGTTTTTTTTCCCATGAGACACCCGGTCTTCAGGGCTCTTCAGGGCTCTCACGAACATTGTTTTGCAAAGTAGGTGAGGCGGAGCTTGCCGTTTTCAGGGGTGCCAGTTCTGTGGGTGCTTGCAAACACCCTACAGTTCAGAATGTGGGTTCAGAGCTTTCCTGAAGTCGGGACATGAAACACAGCCAAGCAATGTGTACAGTAATAGAAGTAAGGAAGAAACAGAGGAAAAGCTATATATTGTACAGTAATAATCATGAGAGAAAAACCTTTTACATAATGGAATAATAATGATGACAATGATATCTCTCTCTATTGTATTTATGCTGAAATTGTAAAATAAGGACAAAATAATATTGAAAATGCTTCAGATAACATTTAGGTCTGCATCATCATTACCGTAAGAATAATAGTATGAATACTCTAAAACTAGGAACCAATTATGGATAATTCTCAATCAAAAACAAAAGCACATTCCCAAACAGCAGTAAGATGCTCTTGTCTCAGTTCTGTCTACAGTATATGCAGTTGTATATGCATGCAACTGTTTTCATGTGAGATTAAACTGATTAAACTATTAACAATATTAAACAAGAGAGAAGGAGGTCTTCAGTTAAGTGTACATTATGTTTGCTGATATTTTGGTCTACTTGACTAATTAAATGTGAGCTGAAGTACAGGGTGGAACAAATTCTCTGATTAGCTGTAAGGAGACTCGATAAAATTTCTGGGATTCATGAGTTACTGTATTAAGAAAATATTAATTACAGCATTATTATGCAAGTTTTTATCCTTGCTAACATACAATGAAAAAAACATGTAAGCAGGACACATCTAACATACAGATTTTTTGTCTGTGGTTCTGTAAAACGTCATCTGGGTTCCCTTAAAATGTACTGTATATGATTCAGGATATTTACATACCCATGTTTAGCACTGCTAAATAAACTGAAATGAACTCAACTTGCAAGGATACATTTCCATTGGTGGTGTTTTAATCCTAACATGCATTACAGACCACAATAAATTACAAATAATTCCTTTCCCTTGCAAAGTGTTTCAGGTCCTTCCTACAGGGTCCAATTCCCTGAAATTACAAAATGATTGTCATTATCAAAAATGAATAGTTTAAACTTCATATTTTATTCAAAAGTTGAGATACACTACTGTAAAATCAGGCAAAAACTTAAAAAATGTTGATAACTGTTCTTGTATTCAGAAGTATTCATAACCCAACAATTTTACAACCTGAAGTATTTTGGGTAAGTATCTACTGTAAACTGTGGGTAACTACTAACCGGCTTGATGCAATATTCTCCTATTCTTGTTGGCAGCTTTGCTCCAGCTCTCTTAAACCTGGGGATCACTTATGGCTAGTGGCTTTGCAAGTTATTCTACAGACCATCAATAGGAATAAAGTCAGGACTTCTATCTATTTAAACAACCAATTTTGAACACTTTTGTGTAATAGAATCACGCAATTTTTAATTTTGATTGTTGGCTTTGTGTTACTTCAAAACTCTTATGAACATGGCCTACCTGAAGTCACCTGAGGTGTAAAAGACACTGAATACCAAAGGGTTTATTCATCTTCCTTACAAGCCTGTAAGTACAGTATAGATTCCTAACAGGCTAAGGCAACTAATGAAAAGGCTGTTTGTATACCATATCTGTTGACCCTCAAGAGTGCATCATTAAAATGATGAGGGATTATCACATCAAGGGATTGATGGGGGATTATCACATTTAAAAATCAGTTACTTTTTTATTATTTCTTGTTTTTTTGTTTGTATTCTTTGTGTTTGACTCACATGAAAAGGTTAATTAAACATGGAATCTAGTCTCTTAAATCTAGATTGTATACAGTATGAGTGGTTTAAAGACAACTGAGGGAGAAACCTTTAAATCGATTTGTGGTCATTTTCAACAGCTGTTCTCTGAGAGTGACTGGTACCGAGGTCAAACCATTCCAAAAAAAAACAAAAGAAAAACTCCTTTATTTAACCAGCATTCAGCAGATTATTCAAAAGCAGCTAATAGCTCTGGGATTATATCAAGTAATTTCTGTAGGCATCAATTACGGGAGACTAAAAACTGTGTCAGGCACGTCCCCAATTACACTAGCAGGAGGTCAGTAGATTAACGCAGCAGTCACAGCAATTGTAATCACACGTTTAAGAATCATGCATGGAGCAGTCAGCTAGACTGGCTTTCACCAGATTCAAAGAATTAATTTTAACCATGATCATTTTAACAACGGTGTTAATAAAACGCCAATGTGGTACTGCAAAAAATATATATTCACACAGAGAGTCGGCATTAAAAGACACGTATCTCTCTGGAGAAGATGGAGAAGAGGCATGAGGGAAATAACAAGTTTTATTGAGGTAATTCCAGTCACTGAGGATAATGACAACCCAGCCAGGGCAGGGCTCCCCTAATTTGATGAGGGATGATCTTGGGAGCTAGTACAGTATAGAAGATTAATCAGAGGGAGTGATGGGAAAATCAAATATGCAAGTGAGTAACCCAGGCACTGTGGCTAAGGATCTGTGCCTGTGGCTTGAAGGTTGCCGGTTCAAATCCTGCGGCTGGCAGAGAAATCCTACTCCGTTGTGCTCCTGAGCAAGGCCCTTTACCCCAACTGCTCTAGGGGCACTGTATAAATGGCTGACCCTGCGCTCTGACCCGAAGCTTCTCTCTCCCCATCTGTGTATCTCATGGAGAGCAAGCTGGAGAATGCGAAAAGACAAATTCCTAGTACAAGAAATTGTATATGGCCAATAAAGTTATCTTATACACAGTACATGTAAATCGGTGGAAATGGATGAGATTAGGGTTCGACAGAGATGCTAGAATCCCCAAAATAAACAAGGGAGATCCCATAATCTAAACCACTTCCTAGACTGGGAGATTGGGATTTCTAGATGAGTAGTGAAGGATACTGCACCAATTCAAGACATGCAAGGAAAGCACTCAGTGCTGAAGTCTGGACACGTCAAGAGCGTGGTTCAGGAATCAGTGAAAAGTCACTAACTGTCCATTTGTCGGAGAACAGCGAGTTGGGAGCGATAGATGTCTGAGACGCATGTACAGTAACTGGTAGTAGAAAAAGAAATTTGCAGGGACTGTAAAGAATGACTGGAAAGCTAGGAGTGCGAGGCTCTATGGAAGCGATTTAAGAAGGTGATGAAGTGTACAGATAGAGATACTGGATTATTATTTACGTAAATGTACAAAACTGGTGTTTGAGGCCCTGAATTTCTTAAAAGTGTGAACCACCAAATTAATTTGAGAAACAGGGAATATGAACTGTGTGTATAAAGACACATAGAAACCTTGATGAGATGTATTGGAAAACTCATGAAATGCAGAGATGTTGAATGCCTCTATTTATAATAGGGGTCAGCATAACATAGTAGGTAAGTCATAACCAATGAGTTGTGATCCAAGTACCCACTGCAAACACTGCTATTGTCCAGAGCGGAGTCATGTTCTCTCTGATTGCTTCATACCTTACAAAACCAGAATAAGCACTGGCCCAAAGAGTCATGGTGTGAGGTTTGAATATAATTACCTGTGTATTAGATGCAATGGACATGTACAGTATACGCCGTATACCTCCTGCCCCCCAGCCATACAGAGATGGCATATACAGTAGTACAGTAGGTTGTCTCTAATTTTAGTAGAGAGACCCTTTTTATAGTCACAGGCTGTTCACAGATCAGATCAGACAAAACACAGAGCTAGATCTATGTTCATATTAACTGAAAATGCCATTGTAATGTGACAAATGTACTGCCACCAGATTTCTCAGGAAGAAGCAGAAAACATTACTCTAAAAGCCCCATGACATTAATACACGCCCACATCCAACTTCTAGGTCTTCCAGCGTGGGCATGAACAGACTGCTCAGCTGGGCTCGTTAGAGGAAGTCACTTGTGACACTTGGAAATGTAAAGCAATTGGCAGGCTGGTTAAAAACTTGCTGTGCAACAAATTAACCATGCAGAAATGTTATCCTGCAGGTTTTCTCAGATGTATTAGTGAAGATCCTGAGAACATCAGAACTACATGAGTCTTACATGATACATATCACCTAGGCGCCTCTTTCAGTGGAGTGTACAACAGGTGAAGAAGCAAAGTGTAATAACATTTAAATATCCAACAATCTAATATCAGAACGTCATTCACTCCTATTAAAGGTCACGGAAACCCAGGCTTTATCCCCCAGGAAACATGATGGGACCACGCCCTGGATAGGAAGTTAGTGCATTGCAGAGTACACACACCTTAAACACACAGACACACAGGAACAATTTAGAGACACCAGTTAACCTACAGTATATAACCAGATCCAGAGCCTATCCCAACAAGCTAAAGGTCCTGTACAAGGCAAGATGTACCCTGGAGATGCCATTCCATCACAGGACACACACAGACAAGTGTACACTCTGTTGCGGCAATGCTTGTTAATAAGACAGAATTAAGTGTTGCTGTGCTTTCCCAAATGAGGCCTCATCTCTCTGTTCATCTCTGTGGTGCAAACCCTTCAGAACTGGTGCCTTCAGAGAGCACACTACAACTCATACCAGGACCAATTTTCCCAGAAGCCAGTTAACCTGCCAGGATGTTTTGAGACTGAGGGAGGAAAGTAAGTGCACCCAGAAAAATCCTCTGCAAACAAAGGAAGAATATTGTTTGTCCCCCTACCATCTGGTAGAAGGTTCCAGACGCTCCAGTCGCAGACAACTAGACTCCAAAATAGCTTCTTCCCCAGAGCTGTCAAGCTGGTGACACCCCCACTTCCTCCCATTATACTATGATCTCTCCTCTTCTTCCTGTACCCACAATGACTGTCCTCCAACACCATACATACACGACAACTGAATGCAAGCCGAAATTGTACTTAAAACTGTACAAGTTGTACTATTTATTAATTGCCGAATTATTTTTACACTGTTTGCCAAATTACTTTTGCATTGTTTTTGTCCTGTTTGAATACTTTTCTCTGTTTGCGTATTTGCACCGTTTTTGACTATTTTGCACTGGCACCATACTATTGTTTACACTGTTATTGTTATTGTATTACTGTCTATTGTCTTGTCTTCTATTCTATTTATACTGTATACTGCACCTGAGAGACTAATGAGAAACACTTTTCACTATACTATGCACCCATGTAAGTATAATGACAAGCCCCCCAGGTCAGGAACTGGGCCCAGGGTTCCAGGTCTGCAAGCCAGCAATGCTAACCACTGCACTAAACTTAACGTGCTGTCCCAGTGTTGATATTCATGTATTAATTGAACTAATTATTTGGATCAGAAGTCAAATTGCAACATAATCAGCTGCTGATTGCAAAATATCTGTAAAACGGCAACAATGAAACCCTTGAAGAGTAGAGTTGTATCACAATGTCTGTTATCCTGTTAAATTTCCATGCTAGAATATGAATAAAAAACATAACAAGAGCAATGCATGACTGTGTAGAAATTGAACAGAAATTATAAGCCGTGCTCTGCTGAGCAAACAGTCAAGCAATCCCAGACAAATTATCAGAAACTATTTATTCTGTCTAAACAGTAATCTAAATGGAGTAGGGAGTCATATGCTCTCCGTTCCACCTTGCGTCCTTTGATTTTGTTATAGGCTCTGCCTTGCTGTAATTGTCACCAGGATAAGTGACAGATAATAATGAATGGAAATATAACAGTAATATGAATATAAAGGCTAAACTACAAAATCTGTTTTTTTTTAGTCTTTCATCAGTGGAGATCATTTCATTTTCTTATTATTTTTCAGATTCATATGATTAGCTTTTAGGATCTCTACATTTAGGCCAAACTGCAGTACTTATACTGTGACTACAGTATTTCATTCCAGCTTTCTGAAAGTCATTTCACTTTGTTGTTTTTTAAATATGTTTTCCTAAATTTCAAGTTTTACTGCAAGTAAAAATGGAGACAGCATATAACATTTCACTAATATTTTTGGATTATTTTGAAAATACAGCTATCTATTGTATCTGTACTGGACTTTTTCTTCAAATATCACATTTCTCTTTAATGTGTAACACATTATACAAGGGTATATTTATATCATCTGCAATCTTCAACAGGAATTGGAGAGCTGTAAACAAAGGGATCTTATGTCAGTCTTGCTGCAGAAATTGTGAAGCCCGTTCACAGACTGAAAATAGACCGAAGAAAGCCAGTATATTCTGCAGGTTCACCTGATGACCATCCAGTACATATTGTTAAGGTCAGTGCTTGTTATTTTTTGGTATTTTGAAAAACAAGGACAGAAATCAGAATCAAAATATAATAAAGATGGAAACTGTGATAGTAAATATCCTTAACTTGAAATTTCAGAATGTTTGGCCTATTTTAATCAGCTTTTTGTTGATGTTATGATTTATCATCACAAAAAGTGAGAATATCTGGTTTCACTCTTTGAAACATGGTTACTTTGAATTGATGAGAACATTTATATTTACATCTCTAAATTCACTTTTGTCTGCATTTCAATCAATTATGGCCATTCTTAAGAAGGGATCTTTGCTTACTTCAACATCTTCAACACAAACCAAAAATGAAATCCCTGTGCATTTTCTCCTGGAATGGCCAACATTTTAATTTAATTCAATTTCACTAACACCACAGTGTACACAACAATGCAACTATATCTAAGAAAATAACCCCTCCCTCTCACTACTGTAGCCAGGGTAAAGTTAATTCTTTCTGATCTCCTTGTATTTCATGAGTTTCATCGACTATGAATGACGCTTCTGCACTTTGACCTAAACGCCATCCACAGTCCAGCTGCGGCACGATTCCATGCCATTGCTCCACAGTAGATTTTCAACAAGCCCTGGCGACAGTACTTTGAGTATTGGCCATTATGGCAGGGCCTTGCTTTCTTTTCTCCAATCTGCCTCCCCTGTGACACTTTTCCATCCAGTTTTTGCTCTGGCTATATACTGGACAGTAGCTTCCACTGGTGTTACAGTACTTCACCAGTTGCCCAGCTTGGCTCCATTCCAACCATGCCAGAAAACATAGTGTGGCTCTGTGGGATTCTGCAGTAGGTTTTAATTTTCCACCTGCTTCTTCCAAATACAGTGCAGCTGCCCACCTACACTCACTCATTGGCTACATAGCCCAGTAACAACTCAGGATGCAGTGTGGTTTTACAAATTTCTTATTTTTCATCCTCTCCCTTCAATTTACCTCAGTAAATCTCACTCTTCCTTACCCCTGCTTGTTTATTAAACACACAAACAGTGTGCTAGGCTTTTTGAGTTTGATCTTAAATTTAATATACTGTATACTGTACTGTATATATGCTTGTAGCTTTTCAGAGCAAAGCAGTGGTTAAAACCTGTAGTGACTGACTTTTATCACTTTTAGTCTAGTTTGTTTCATTTTAGCTGTCTTGTTTTAATGGCTAACGTATACAGTAAGTGGCAGACCTGATGTTCTACTTTTTCATAGAAATGTATAAAGTTTTAACACAAAACTTTCATACTATGGTTTATTTATCATGGTTATTTCATAGCAGTAGCCAGGAAATACACTTCTGGGACAATTCTGATGTCTGCTGCATTCTCGCTATTGACAGCTGTCTTTGTTAAATGCCCTGCTATTTTAGAATGTTATCCAGCAGATAATATTTAAAATGTTGAATATGTGATGGGAATAAAGAAATGCAGCCTCTTTATAATTTCAAGAATGTTACATTTTTATACAGCCGCACATATCATTCAACTGAAGATTTGAAAAGTCATAGATCCTAGTACTGTAGGTTGACTAAGGTTGTGATGTTGGTTATTGTTAGTTCATTTGTGAAACTCTTTCTTAACAGGTTACATTAACAATGTTGCACTTTTCTGTCCTGCTTATAATAATAATAATAATTAATAATTACTTACACTTACAGTATATAGCGCTTTTCTGGATACTCCACTCAAAGCGCTTTACAGGTAATGGGGACTCCCCTCCACCACCACCAATGTGCAGCCTCCACCACAGCCATAGTGTCACCACACATCAGCTATTAGTGGGGAGGAGAACAGACTAATGAAGCCAATTCATAGATGGGGATTATTAGGAGGCCATGATTGGTAAGGGCCAATGGGAAATTTGGCCAGGATGCCGGGGTTACACCCCTACTCTTTTCAAGAAACGCCCTATGATTTTTAATGACCACAGAGAGTCAGGACCTCGGGACCTTTAATTATCAAATTGAAAGGTTATACATTGTATTTGCCTGCAGGTTACTGAGCTGGCCATATGCCGATATGATAAAGAAAAACATTTAAGTCCAAGTGTGCAGAATAAACTCCAAAAGTTTCAAGGACCACCACATGCTATTACTATCTGTACATTGTTAAGATAGCTTGCCATTGTGATGTTTACAAAACTCTGATTTCCCATAAAGAGAATCCCTAGATTAAAAATGTCCTCTTCTGGTTAGTGGATATATTTTTAGAACAGAGAGACAGCTTTTCCATTCACATTATAGCTTCTAGTTTTATATAGAGACAATTTTTGTTATTCTGTCTACTTCAGACTATGGGTTTGTCTCCCTTTCTGGCATGTGTAGGTTTTATATAGGATCTTTAAATACTTGGGTTTTTTTTTCTGGTTGGTCAGGAAATATGCCTCTGGAATGCTTTGTTGGTAAATCGAGAAACTTATATTTTGTATGTTTATGTTGTGTATTGTTTAGTGTATGTTTCATCTTTAGTAATAAATATTTGTTTAACTCGGTGTTCTTGATGTATTATTCTTTTTACCAAAGCTGTGTCAGAGAACAAAGAACTCAGGTGCGTCAAATTCTACCAACCACTCAGGTATATTCTTGACAAAATCTTTACAATTTGTGGGTATGGTTAGTTCATTTACTTATTAATTATACTACTCATTCTATTTCAGCATTCTACATTTTTCTATCCCTATTTTTTAACAATATCGATGATCTAGATGTTCTTGTTGAAACTGTATCAGACTATAGAATAGGCTTCTAACTGGTGTGTTTAGCCAGTTAAGTCTATATTTGATCATCCTGCAGAAAATGTAATTATGATAGTCTACAATAATCCATCCATTAATTTTCTAACCACTTCGTTAAATTTAGGGTCATGGCCAGAACCTGCCCAGCAAGCATAGCCCTATGTAAATCAACATGGCTGCCAAATCATTATCGACTGCTTGTGCTATTTTATTGTGAACATTCAAATGGCTTCTGGTTGAACAGTATTCATTCTAAGGAATTTGGGCAATGAATTTCCAGAAATATGGTGCTGAAGAGGAGAATACTCTGTCACATGTTATCTGGAGTCTGGTCTTTGGTAGAGAAGGAAGACCTGAATCAGTATACAGTATCTTATTTTCTGAATTATATCTATGCAATAAAAACGTAATATACGCTGCAGCTAAACTGTTCTCTGCTTTATAAACAAAAAGGAGGACTGTAAAGTTCACTTTAAATTTCATAGAAAGCCTCATTGTATGTTGTTTATTTTATACATTCATTTTTGTTCAATTTCATGAAGGGTGCCAATAATTCTTGAGTTGACTGTTCATAGGACTGGACTTACATGTTAATGCAAAGTGGTTTTAGTGAGCACAGGAACAGCAGAATTCTGGACATACTGATTAGTATTAAGTGCCTTAGTATACCCCAGCAAAGGGGTTACAGTAGTTTAATTTTTAATGAAATAAAGGAACGTATCAAATAGAGAAAGGGCCTTCAGTGAGCAGTATTACACAGATGGAAAAAAATACCCTTGTGACCTTCCTAACATGAGCTTCAGATGACAGCACAGGATCAAAAGTAACTCCAAGGTTTCTGGTTCTCTCAAGGGCTTAATTTCTAAGCACCATCAATAACAACACTGAAGTCACCAATGTTGCCAAAATGGTGTAGGGGGACTGTGACTGTAACCTCATTCTTGTCACAGTTTAGCTTAGTAGAGTCCTGTGCATGTATACTGCATCTCAGTCCTAGACAAACATCTGTAAAGTGCAGAAAACCACACCAATTGTATCTGATTAGTTTTGCAAGTAGATCTGAGCGTCATCAGCATAGTGAAAACACAGTCCACAGGAGCTGGTGATCTGACCGAAAGGTGAGATGAAAATACTAAATAATAAAGATCCCAGCATGAAACTGCAGAACATACTGACAAAGACAACACTGGTTTAAAAAAAGTCAAGACTTATAGCTTAGCGCCTAATAGAAAGATAGGAGGGAAATTAACCAATGGAAGAACTGGGGATGCTTACATACTTTTTTACATGCTCCAGTAGGATGTCGTGAATAACAGCAACAGATACTGCTCTCCAATCCAGAAGGAGGAAAATATTAACTTATTAAAAAATAAGTAACTGAGTGAGAAATCGTCAGCAAATCATCCAGTACCTAAAAACAGTTAATTCAGTAGTATCTTTGTCTAAACCCAGCTAGAAAGATTCAAAGGCTCTTTAAATAAAATATGAGTTTTTAACTGTGGTGTCATTTCCCAGTTAAAAAATGCTGGATAAAAAAACAAAGGTGAACAGAAGTCATTACTGTAGGTACTTAAGATTTAGGCACAAAAAAGTGTGATAGCAACAGACATTAAATCTTCAGCTACAAGACCAGATTTTGGGTTATTTGTTACTGCTGTCATTGGTGATGTTAGTAACAAATGGAGAAAGAACAGAGAATCTATATTTTACTTTGAATGTACAAAATGCTCGGTGCCAGTTTCAGGTATTAGTTTTCATTTCAGTGATCAACTCAGTCACATACAGTACAGTATGTTGGATCTACAGCAGTACATTGAGTGAATCTCAAACTTGTAAGAGTGGGAGTGGGTGTAGTTGTCATGACTGCAGGAGCTGAGGTCAGAAACTGGTATAAATATTATGCATTTTGTTGTGAAAGAATTGCATGAATGTGTTATATTGTTCCAAAGTAGGTGTTTTACTGGTTTGAGCTTTTTACTGATGGTGGATAATTAACGTACATCATCCTTCTAAACAAGATTGGAATAGGGAAATCCCTGCAGGTCTGCTGCTGCTGTTCACTATCCTGCGGATGAAATGCAAGCCCCATCTTTAAGTCACTTCTCAAGACAATGCCCTGCTGCCGTCACAGAGCTCAGTTCCCTTTTGTGCAAGGGAAAGAATGAACAACACAAATGAGACAAACTTTAGATGTTGTGATCTCCACCAAACTAGTTGAATTCAACAAATTCATTCTACTGTTGGCTGTATTCCATTTACAATTATTGGAAAGTAGAGGGAATGTGAAATCCAGTAATAGCAGCTTTGTGGCCTGAAGTGTACAATTCAAGTGTAATACTGTATGTTGGAAATACTCATACCATGACAACTTTTAACGTATTACAACTTTTATGTATTGGGAGGAAAATATGCTGATTAAAACCAAGACAATACAAAGAACCATACTGTATGTCTTTTGAAATTCCCAGGAAATAAATGTCTGGGTTTGGGTGAATGAATTGCACAAAGCAGTCAGTAGATCTGATAACACAAGAAAAAACCTATTAGTAGGTTAAGTGGCATGGTAAATAAGGACCATCAGCAATGGCTGAAATCCTGTTGGATCACGAAAGCATTGTATTGGGGACAAAAGACATTTTGCAGTCAAAAATAAACTGATTAAGAATCTGTGTCTTGTTAAAATCAAGTATTCAAGAGACCAAATCTGAAAGAGATCCTTACTAAAGAGAGGTTAGATTTAGAAATGCAACACGTGGCAGTTTTAGAAAGATAGTGCAGATATCCATGACCAATAATGTGACCCTCAGATGAACACTGACAAGAATGGGATTAGGTCGCACTGATATTGAAGTTAGAGGTGTCATTATAGCCCATAGTGAGATCAGATCCCCATTTACTGCAGAAATCTTAGGAGATCCCCATTCCAGTAATAACCAGGCTCCACCTTACTTTATTTCTGAGATCTGGAGAACTTGGGTTTAAAGTGGTAATGCTGTTGTCAATACTACTGAGATGTGGTCAGTGTAATTTTGTAGTGTTTTTTTTATCTAAATTGAATTTAGTGTCTTACTAAATATTTGAGATGTTCAGGACAGCATTCTCAGTTACTGTATATTGCTAGTTTACATATACTGAACAAATTATCAGTAAATGACTTGAATCAAAAGTCATGTTTGACACAATTGCTTAATATATTATAAAATTATAATAAAACAAAGCTACATGCAAAGATGACTTTCTTGCCTTTGTGAATTTAGAGAAATTATTCTGGTGAATATTATGAGCCTGTGTAAATTTCAGGGAAAGCATTTCAAAGTCCTGTGCAGCAGCACAGTCTGATGTCTTGTGCAGTAGCTCAGCTCCAGAGCAGAGAAATGTAGGCAGTTGTGACACACAGACACGTGGTTATGTTACTAGAGTTTAAATAGTTACAGTTTCTAAGTGACTAACATGTTCAAACAGCACCAGTCACGATGAGAACATTTTACACCCCTGGAACAGTTCTGCCCCCAGGAAATGTAGGAAGGAAACTAAGCTGGTTTGCTTGTGCTCAGTTTTCCAGGGCCAAAATCCTGTAGCATCTCATGTGTTAAAGAACATGGTATCCAAGGAGGCTAACAAGTAATTGATTCAACACCCTAGGGAGGGATAAGTGTTACACAGCACTCCTTCCTATTGAAACTTTAATTAACTCATTTGTAAGGCCTTGCTTCGGTTTTTAGTTTTAGGATCCAGACAAGTCTGTCAACCTCAGCGGCATCCCAACGAAGAGTATCGTCTTAAGCAAAGAAAAAACAACTGGAATGAAGGAGGTCTTTTCTTTAAACAGTAATTACTACAAAGGTGATAACAATCGTTTGATTTTGCTTGGATTCACTGTATATACTCAGCTTACTATCGTGTTTAACTCTGCTTTAAAGTCATAACAGAAATACCGTTTTTATCTTAGTCATACCGCAGTGGAGACTCACTCCGATGTGGAATTGTGTTGCAATAAGCCCTCACCTTCCTTGGCTGTGCTCCTCAGCCTTTCCTTTCCCACCGCTCACTTGGATATAAGGATTTTGCGGCTCACCGCTCCCTCCCCCCACATGTCACCGAACCCCAGCTCATCGTTGTTAATATGATGACCAAGACTTGTTTCAGTGTTTACTCTGAGTTTGCCTCAGAGTGCGCAGTCACCTTATCCTGGTAGGAACAGATCACAGTAAAGCACAGAGCTGCTGCTCTGTCTCTCTCAGACATTTTCAGTTTTGTTTTTTTCTGTACATCACCCTCGCACCAGATGAGATTCTCCAAGTAGGTGGCCCCTGTCTTGTGTGTATACACCACACATTCAGGTCAACATTTTGGTTACTCTACAAAACTGACATATTGTAACCAACGCTCATAGTTCTGTATCGGCGGCGAGGGGAATGACTGGGCTGGAGACAATTCTACGGGCTACCTGACAGTTTTATTGCCCCTTTCAGTGGAACATGCTGCCTCCGAAGCAGGGCAATAGCTGGGAAGGCAGAGAGAGAAAGAGCAGATGCAGAGGAGGGAAAAGAAAGAAGATTCCTCCACTCTTTTATTAAGGAAAGGGAGTTAGCTGAGGTATAAAGGGAGACACCATGGGGAAAGGACCAATGCTTTATATGGGGGACTGTGGAAGGCTACAATATACTGTATAATCAATGTTATATTTATTATTTCTTTATTTTGCTCATACAGTATTTGATTTTTCCAAAACTTCATGTCACACCCAATAATGTCTGAGGGCACAGCACTGTGCTAAAACACAGCGGTTGAAAAACATTGTCCTTTGGATTTCCAGAAAAAAATAAAACCTAACTGAAAAATAGAAAAAGTCAAATTAGATTTCATTCTTGTAAATGTCAAGTAATAATCTCATGGATTTATTGCAGTAGCTGCAGTTTAAATGTACTGTACGTTTCCCACTGACCAGGCCTTTATCCCCCTGTGTGCTTTTTAATTGTGTATATCCTGTGGTTTAATTATGTCCTATATGCAGCAAGTAAAGGCATACAGTACCAAACCTTACAGTGGCTAACAGTAAATTTAATTTCCCATGCATCTGCTCACTTCTCACTATTCCTGAACTAATTACATCCTGAGTGTCCCAAACAAATTTGACTGTTTTGCTAATGACACCTTGAATTATGTTATCAACCATATACAGTACATGATACAGTACATGATACAGTAAGAAAGTGAAACCAGGGATTTTGAGAATTTCCAGTGTATCTAACCAGGATTTTCACAAACTGGAATATTTAGGATTAATATGGATTTTGTTAAAAACATAGAGATTTTATTATATTCTTGGTTTCACAGTCGTGATTTAACAAGTTAAATCCATCTATAGGGTGTGCCATGATGTCCCACAGTCTTTAGTTTAAGAATGGGTTTCTCATTAGAAACCTCAAAGGCTAAAAAATCAAGTACACAATGTCATACTGTAATTATCAGAGTTTAAAGAAAATAAATTCTCTCAAGCATGGTCTCTTCTACAGAACTCTTGTTGACTTTCCCCAGTACTATTGTAACAGAGCTTGCTGCTTTATGGAGTTCTGAGGACATCCAGTACATAAGACGCAGCTCTAAGTAAAATAAAGGCATGTGTGCCATCTTTATTGACACCAGAGATAACCTAACATGGAGAAAGCACGTGCGGAGTACAACCAGACTGTCACATCAACAGAACTCCCAGATGGAGGGAACCAGCCCCTTACCATCTCCCCTCAATATGGTGACTCCACAAACCTGGGGGAAGACACCCCCGTCAGCACACTGGGGACTGGGGGGTCCCTTCACCACACTCTCCAAGCTCCCTACAGGTGCTGGTGGAGCACTGCATGGCTACAGCTACAGGCTCGTGTGCTGACCGCACGCCACATCAGCCTCAGTCCCCTGCACCCACACCGTCACATACATGGACCCTGGCACAGGAAACAGAGCTGCAATGTTTCTGTATGATTCACCCCCGAAGTGTTGTTCTCATCACATCTTGGAAATCTTCAGAGCGTTTCGTGTTGTTTGTGCCATTTTCCACTGACAGGACCCAAAAACACCACATGTGCTGACTTACAAAAATGCGTCATCCCCTTATCGTGCCTCTTATTTTTTTCATGGAGGGCCAATGGGTGCATTTAGCAAATGGTTAAATAAAACACAGTATAAGATAAGAGAAACTCCTATCATTTGTTCATAACATATAAACACTCTGGTTGGGTCAGAATAGAGAATGGCTTTCTTCCATACAGTTATGCAAGACGTGACATGAAATGCATTGAATCAGTGTAATGTGTGCATCTCTGCCTGCCCCTGGCAGGATTCAATCTCGGCCACTTCCAGGCTCTGAGCACCTCTCCTTAGACAGGAGTCTGAAAGAACATGCTGAGAGGTCAGTAATCAGTTGTAGTTTATGCTTCTGCCTGCAACCTGAAACTTTTAGGAATCTAAATCAATGAAAATGTCTCTTCAAGTTAATGTGCAATAACTGGTCAATAAAACAACCTAAGACAGAAGTCAAATATGCACACATTGAGATGTGTTAGGAAGCTTCATTATTGGAGCTTGGTGTTGCTCAACACAAAATAAATGATATTACGGATCACTATTATTAGAATAGAAATTACAATGATTTAAGATTTTTTTATTTCAATGTTTGCTAGCTCTGTTTTGAATCAATATATAAAAAAGAAGATAATGACTTCACACATATTTATATTACATATTATACTAAACTTTGATGAAGATGCAAAGAGCATGGCAAAAGTAAGAATTCAGCAGCTATATCACCCTGCAACTCACAACTGGCAACCCACTGAAGCTCAGCAGCTGTGAACCTGACCAGTACCTGGATGGGAGATGTTCTGGGAAAAGCTAAGGTTGCTGCTGGAAGAGGTGTTAGAGAGACCACTATGGAGCGCTCACCCTGCAATCTGTGTGGATCATAATGCCTCAGCATGATGGGGACACTATACTGTAAAGAAAAGTGCTGTCCTTCTGATGAGACATAAAACCAAGCACCTGATTCCCTGTGGTAATTAAAAATCCCAGGGCGTTTCTCAAAGAGTTGTGGTGTTAACTCCGGTGTCCTGGCCAAATTTCTTCCTGGTCCCTACCAATCATGGCCTCCTAATTTTCCCCATCTATGAATTGGCTTCATTACTTTGTTCTCCTCCCTACTGATAGCTGGTGTGTGGTGAGCTTACTGGTGCACTGCCGTTGTTTCATCCAGATTGGAGCTACACAGTGGTGGAGAGTAGTCCCCGTTACCTGTAAAGCTCTTTATGTGATGTGTTCAGTAAAGGACTATATGGTATATGTCTAATCCATATGTCTGGATTATTAATTTAATTTTTTTAATTAATGGATTTTTAAAACAACGGACACGTCTAAGAATCAAGATAAAGTTTATAACACCTGGAAATGTAAGCATTTCAAGCTTCAAAGCAGAGGGAGCTTTAGAGAGTCTGTGATCAAAGCAATCATAATGTCTACCTTAATTAAGTTCTGGCTAAATGATCAGTCCAGAAAGACACCATATAAGATCTTGTCTGTAAACTTGTAAATAGAGTAGCTTGTGTGTTCTATGTGTATGTTGTATGCAGTGTAGTGCTTGTATTATAATTGTTAATAAATATATGTTTAAGCTAGTGTGGCTAAATTATTACACTTTTCACTACAGTTACAGTGTATCAGAGAAAAAAGAATTCAAATGCCTCTAATTATACCAACCACTAGGGCAGAAATAATTTATTTTACTTATTAACTAATCTGCTTGTTCAGTTCCTGATTTTCTCCATTTTAATGACCCACCATTAGTAACAATATTTTTTTAACACCTGCAGAATATTAGTAATGGTGTAATTTGTATTTGTTTTTGAAGTAGCAAATTCTCGTAAAACAAATCTCAGATGTGTAAAAAGCAGATCGTAATCCATCTAATCCAAAGGAATGGGCATAAGGGAAAATCTAATTGACTGCTTTTGGGGGGTGAGGGTTGTAGAGGCAGTTAGTGGTCAAATGTACCCTAGAAGTGAAGGAATTAAAAGACCCGATAATCAATCTTTAAAAATGTCTTTAATTGGATGCTCTTTAAGAAGAAATTAGAAGTGACAAAAACAATGATTACCTTTGCATAGATCTTAGTCTATGCATTCAACAACATATAACAAACTCATTTAAATTGCAGTTTCCTGAATGTAGAAAAAACAACATAAGATAAAAGGTACAAATATTTAACATCCTCCCAGAAAGTGCAATAACTTACAAAGTCTCTCATGAATACACCAGGTACAGATTTCCTGCAGTTGAAGTGCTCTAGGCTCCCTGGCAACACACTGTGAATTATTTGTTTGAATTGCCTGGCATTGCTATTTTAGAAAGGATTTGGTTTTTTAAATGGATTTATATGGACCCAGGACAATCATATCGCCATCAGTTCAAAAAAATCTCTGACTGTACCATGTTTGTGGAAAATTGATGGAGTCTTGCTTTTGGGGTTCGAAAAGATCAGCAAGGTTATAAAATAATGGAAATATTTGAGATTTTTTTTTAGCTATCATAATAAAGTGAATTACAGTAAGGAGAAACTGTAACTGTTTTGACAGTTGACAGCTGTCGTCTGTCCTTGGTTTTGGATAGAAAATCGCATGCAGTGTTATTTCAGCCATGCAGTTCTATAATGTGCAGGATGCTATTAAGATTTGAATAAAAAAGTAGTGGTTATGAGTAGTTGTTATATGTAATAAGAATATACAATGAAAATTAAAATTGTTTGAGATGTAACCTTTTCTTCAGCTGTAACTTAAGGGACAAAAGGAAGCAGACAGGCTTGAGAGAGGTTTTACAGCAATTAGATTATGAACATACACATACTGTATAAATTAAACCTCTGTCTGCTTTTTTACCTGACATTAAAAATGCACAGGGTCTGTGATGGGCATAGCTTTAAAATTACAATACAGAACAGAAGCTTTTGGTGTTTCTGCTGATCACAATTTTTCAACTGTACAGTATATATCACCAACTTTTAAACAATTCAGTGACCAAATGCCATCAATTAAATTACAGAAATATGGAAATGTAACATTTTCACTTTGCAACATCCTCTTTCTTCAAAACCCAGAATATACAAGTTAGACACAATCATTACTGTGATATTTAAAAGCTTTTAACACATTCAATGTAAAGGGATATGCTGGATTTCAATTTCAGCCGAGCAAGCATATATTTTCTTAGAGGTGTATTTAAAACACAACAAATGTTACTGGCTTCAATACTCATTTGTTGCATTTTAAAGCCTCTCAGTCTCTCAGTACACAGTATCTTATTTTTACTCTAATACAATGGTTTTGAGTTACTTATTATGTAACATTTTTCACATTTGTTTCTAATAATCAAAAATAAAAATGTAACTAACATATAAAAATATTGTTCTATATCATTTTCTATTTTGTTGTTTCCATTTTTTACTAATTGGAATATTAGAATTTTTAATTTTTAAAAACATTAGAGATTCTGTGCTTTATTATATCCCAACTCATATACACCGTCAAGATAATCCTTTCATATATTTACAATTAAAGTCATTATGAATTATCTAAATCAACATTTTAACTCAATTTTACAGGTTTTATGGTTGTACCTAACATATGTAGCAATTATGGTAAAATAAAACTATTAACCCAGACTGTATTTTCTTTTATAAAATAAAAATCTGTTCAGTATCCGTCTTTTTAAAAAAATGTTAATACCTTCTTTCACAACCAGAAATAATTTAATGAATTAACATCAGAATAAACATTATTGTAATAAAATATTGGGATATACTACTGTACTGTATATCACAGATATGTATATATCTCTATGTAAAAATTCTCTATAACCCTGTGAATTAAATGGCATAATGCTCTGATAATCATAATGATATTATAACTTTATAGTTCCATGACTTTAAAGGTATTCTTAGGGGGAATGGGTCCTCTTGAGCAGAATATATGGTCAATTATATTGAGGTGAATTACTCTGTAAACTTTCTAAACATTTCTGGGCTGACTAAAAGGGACATTTGTGTACAAATGTTACATTTTAGTATATTTTGTGGAAAATAGTACAAATGTCAAAAACTTTTTAGAATGCTTGCCCATCAAATCTACTGCATTGAAGGCTCTCCTAAATGCACGGCTTCTTTTAAAGTTGAAATAGTTTGGTGATGGACCCATATCAACAGGTAAACCCATACAAAGACAAAAGTGGTGTATGTAACTGCAAAGGAAAACACCTGATAGCTCCAACTTCTGGAAGATATTGATATCAGTGCGTTATTAATGGGCAATTGATTGAATATTTTACAAAACATTGATATTAAAATTTAAAAAGGGTTGTAATTCAAGTGCAATATTTTACTTACAATATTATTTTGTTGTATTTTATTTCTTTTAAGTGTGGGTAAATTTGCAATGTCTTTGGGTTTGTTAATTGGATTTTGGATTGTTCATAGTATACATTTCATTTTAAGCTATTGATTAAATGAAAAACTAAATGGTTTCATAATATAACTTTTAGTTATTTAGAAATGGAAATCTACTACTGTACATAATTTTAAGATGCATATCTTACTCTAAACCTTAACTTCATTATGAATTAAAACACTTTATGGGGTAAATAGTGCTTCTATTATTAATACAGTATATCAGGTGTACATTTAAGTCCCTGCAACATTTGAACCTCTGTAGTGCAATTGTTCAGCGCTTTTGCCACCACTGCTTCACCAAGGACACATGCCTGTTGTGCACAAGAATCAGATTATTTCATGACCAATGTCTCATTTTCTCCTGTGCCAAAAATGTATGAAAAAGTTACAGCTTCATCTTCTACGGATTTCCTTATCCATATCCACATCCACACCAAACACAATGCATTCTTATTTAGATGCAGCCAGCTCTAACCTATCCTGAGGTGCAATTAAATACTAAATCCAACAAGAGTTTGTGAGAGATTATTATGGCTCTCACAGCTTTGGACAGGTCTTTTTAAAACTATTGGATCAAGCGCGGAAATCAAATAAAAATTAGGCTTTTTCCAATATTCAGTTTTTTCCAATATGTGGACAACTAGGCCATAGGTTTATTGGAGATTTTTCAGTGAAACTGTCCTCTTGTCCTCTTTTATCCAGTAGTTTCAAGCATTCGAAAGGTTTGTGATTTTCTTTTGCTTTTTCTCTCCACATCCATACTCATCATCACTTCAGCAGACACGAAATCACAAGTCAGGTTACCCTCCATCACTCACAGCTCTTCACTGTGCTCCGTCAGGAGACGTTAATAATTGTTGGATAAGTGCTTACTAAATTAAATATTCTGGGTAAACCATAGGTTCAATTGCAGTTGGCCATCAAAGGAAACATAAGTGATTAAAATCACAGATGAACCCAGTTTCTACATTTTACCAAGCGGAATCACATGCACTGCACTGTCATTCATAACCACATTGAGGTAGACAACAGAAAGGCTTAAAATGGTATGATGCAAATCAAAAGGGTGGATGCTGGTAAGCACATGAGCATTTACTGTATGTTTGTTTTAATTAGGCCTATTTACAAGGAGTCAGTAAAACGGTGCATGACAGTCACCGCAACATGCTAAGTAATCAAAATCTAACTGGATTCCTCAGTCAGCCATTCAAATGATCCTGAATCCAGCCCTTTGCTTCTCTCCGGTTCTGTGTTGTGTGTAGACATCCTGTGTCCTGTCTGTCTCGTGCTTGACACGTCTGAGATGACACATTCATCAATTCTGGCCTTTGTTCTCAGAACTGTTGAGTGGATGTACTGTTTTATTTCTGTCATTCTCTTTAGGATATAGATGGATCTATAGTGCATTATACAGTAGTTAATGAAGAAACTGAGACAGGACTGCTTTGCTTTTTTTCCCTATTGTACATGGAGGCACTTTCAATGATCCACTGTGTAAGAGGGTTAAAGGCACTAGCAACTAACTCAAGTAATGTTGCCATTTTCTTTTCTGCAAAGTGTATTGGGGAACAAAAATTCAAATATTGAACTAATGAATACTGTAAAATCAATTGCAATATGGATGCATCATTTACATAATACAGTATATCTAATTTTTGCATTCTGAGAATGTCCATGCACGACACCACTGAAGTAATATTGAATGTAGTTTACCAAGTAGTGCCAATTATGAGTATAAGTGTTTTGATTTGTTCTTCTCTCATTAAAAAAGTCTGCAGTCCCAGGAAAGTCTGGGATATGTTCAGCCACAGTTCAGACAAAGTGAGGACATGAACCCACTCATTTCCCTGACAATAACCAGGAAAATCATCCGGTCCTTCGGAAGTTCCTCTATTACAACAAGCTGTTTAATACTGACGTCATGCATTAAATATACTAGGATACATAGTACCTTAGTCAAATTGTCCATAATGCTGAGTATTTTAACATGCTATGATCTCCAAAAGTTACTGTTCCCATAAGGTTTAACATTCAGCACTTAAATTCTTTAAATTATTTATAATTTAAATAATCAATAACCAGTGCACTTTTGGTGAAAGCAAATGAGGAAAAAAAAACTCAGAAGGTTGGGA
Source organism: Lepisosteus platostomus (assembly GCF_059453375.1). Taxonomy (NCBI): domain Eukaryota; kingdom Metazoa; phylum Chordata; class Actinopteri; order Semionotiformes; family Lepisosteidae; genus Lepisosteus; species Lepisosteus platostomus. The sequence goes on from NC_142619.1 coordinate 30,905,612, forward strand.
TCAAACTAAAACCTATTTCCCATTATATGAGGTAATGTTTCACGCATGCCAATATTAAACGAAGAGTATCAGAACATGCTTACATTTCATTTTTTTTCCATTGTGCTGTCTTGCATCTAAAGGGCATGTCATTGTACCCATTTTGTAAGATTTGAGTTACAGCATCTGCAGGAAAATAGCAGCATTGCAGATGTCCGGGAGACTTCTTATACTATAAATTCGCAGCAACAGACCAGTCTTTTTTTCGGATAAGGTGCTTTGCTGGTCGGCATGTCTCAAGTAATGACATCACCTATCACAAGGGAATAAGTAGATCGATAACTGCAGATGCTTGCATGTTTCAGCAGAACTGAGAATTCTGATGCACTTTCCTGGATGCACTGTGCAACTTGCTGAAATTTACTGTAATCCATGCATAACTTACTTTAAAATGATCACGTTGTTTGTTTTGACGAGCAAATAATGGAAGTCCTTGTTAAGGGTTGTACAACTTCTTATAATAAACCTAGTTAAAATATTTTCCCATTGTATATACCAACTTGAAGAATCCCATTTAAAAATAAATGAAAATATTAATCTTTCACGTATCCTGAAAGCTTGTTGTTGTTGTTGTTGTTTTTTTGTCTTTTTCTTTAAATCGCTGAGCATAATAATCGCAATGCAAGAACGCATTAACGAGGTAAATAAAGCATTCAGATATGATTACAGTATCTACAAAGTGACAGTGTCACTTGGGTCCGAGCTGCTAATGTTTCTTTTTTTTTAAACGTCAGTTAGCAGCTTGCTTTTGTTAACACAGTTTTGGTTGGCTACGGTGCAGTTGCCAGTTCTGAGGTTTGCCTCTCTAAAATTGTCTATGCTATTGTTTATGTCCTCATCGATTTCCATGTACTCGGACTTGCTGACAGTAGACGAACTACGGCGACTCGAATTTGTGTCAGATGCGATGTTCGGGTTGCTAACATGTAGCAATTGTGCCTGTTCTTCCCCTTCCGTCTCTCTGTGATAGAAGTAATTAAAGTTGGACACAATTACAGGCACGGGCAATGCAATCGTCAGCACTCCGGCAATGGCACACAGCGACCCCACGATTTTACCCCCAATTGTAACAGGGTACATGTCCCCATAACCCACGGTTGTCATAGACACCACAGCCCACCAGAAAGCGTCCGGGATGCTGGAGAAGTAGGAATCCTTCTCTTCTGCTTCTGCAAAATATACTGCACTGGAGAACAAGATGACACCGATGAAAAGGAAAAATATCAACAGTCCCAGTTCCCGCATACTGGCTTTGAGAGTCTGTCCCAAGATTTGAAGTCCCTTGGAGTGTCTGGAGAGTTTAAAGATTCTGAAAACTCTGACCAGACGGATCACCCTGAGAATTGCTAGAGACGTCGCCTGCTCTCCCTTCTGCTCTTTCCCGTCTTGCTCTTCTGCCATCTCAGTGCCAAGCGTGATAAAATACGGGATAATGGCCACTATATCAATGAAGTTCATTATGTTCTTAAAGAAGTCCGCCTTGCTAGGACAAGCAAAAAACCGAACTACCAATTCAAAAGAGAACCAGATAATGCAGAGAGTCTCCACAATGAAGAAAGGGTCAGTGAAGATATTTGGTTTGTAGTAGAAGGTACTGTTCCCTATAGTTTGTATCCTCCCTGCAGGGTCGTCTTTTAGTTCAGGTAGAGTCTCCAAACAAAATATAACAATTGATATCAGAATCACCATTACAGATACAATAGCAATCCCCCTCGCTGGTCCAGAACTCTCCGGGTGCTCAAATAAAAGCCAGATTTGGCGTTGAAATTCCTTCTCGGGCAAAGGGCGTTCTTCCTCCCTGATGAAACCCTCATCCTCGCGAAATTTTTCCATTGCCTCCTCCCCGAGCTCATAAAACTTTATCTCTTCAGAAAACATATCCAAAGGTACGTTAACCGGTCTTCTTAACCGGCCTCCCGATTGGTAATAGTACAGGATGGCGTCAAAACTAGGACGGTTTCTGTCAAAGAAATATTCATTTCTTAGGGGATCGAAGTACCGCATCCTTTTCTTGGGGTTACCCAGTAAGGTGTTGGGGAACTGGGCAAGTGTTTTTAGTTGAGTCTCGAAGCGCAGCCCGGCTATATTGATAACCACTCGCTCACAGCATTCGTGATCATCGTGGTCTGGTGGGTAGCTGTCTTGTGGGTGCCCGGGCAAGGCAGACGTCTCATCCATGTTATCTCCTGCCACAACTGTCATCCTGGCTGTCGAATCTTTTAATACTGCAGGAGATACGTCTTCTGTTCAGCCCGCGTCAGCAGGCTTCCAGTTTTTATTATATGTGTCGTCTTCGACTTGCTCTTTTGTTTGCGGGTTCCCCTTTTTAGGGGATAGCTTTGCTTCGCTTCAGTGCGGTTCCCCAGCTATCCGCGCTGACTCGACCATTGCTTCTCTGTGCTGCTGCTCCTGCTGCTGCTGCTGTTACTGTCACCCAGTAGGAGAAAAAATGGATCGAACAGAAGAGATCTTTGCCAGATCAGCAGTTTCGGCTGCCTGTTTTTTTTTCTTTATGCTGTAGACCTAAGGTGGCCAAAGCGCAAACTGTACAGGATGCTGCGGAATACAAAAAAATCGGAGAAAAAAAACATTTATTTCTTCTTCTTTGAAAGACGTTCAAAATCCCATACAGTTCACTGGAACGAGCCGTGCATATTTTTACTGCATAGAGCTCTGCACAAGTTTCAGATCTACAGCCCACCCACACTCCTCAAACTAAATCCCGCATATGCTAACATCTCATTTTAGCCAAACAGCTGCATCATCGTTAGGGACTTCAGGGTAGTACAGAAGTAAGGTCTCTTTTTGTGCGTTTCTTATTATTAATATTAATATTATTATTATTATTTCGTCATCATCCTTAATTCACCTTACCTCCGGTTAATCTTGTAAGACACTGTGCAGGAATGCGTCGACTCCGTGGACACCGAAAGCCAAAGCTAGAACTTTGCACTCCCTGCTTTGTTTTAATATGGCTATCGCTTTACACTGCGCTATCTAGGAGCTTTCCTGAAATATTAATAGACTATATTGTCTTAGTACATGTCTACGGCATTTTAACGTCATTATTTCCTAAGTTTAATCAGAACAACCGAGCCACCTCACCGGCAAAAGTATCGAAGTGTTGCATCTTACATTAAAGCAATATAAAAGCCCGAGAGACAGACGAGAGAGCAGAGACAAAACCAAACACGAAATCCACTGGATCTATTGACCTCAGCCCAGCTGCACCATTTTAGCATAATGTCCTATACAGCGAGAGAAGTGATGATGGTGCGATTGGGAAGGCTGAATACATTAAGGGCAATAAGCGAACTCTTTTGCCATTTCTTGACGTTGCAGCATCAGCAGAAATTGGAGAGCTTTTCCTGTTTGGTGCAGATAAGATAACGAACGTCCCAAGGTACTGTACACCGATATCTCAGTACAGTTTCAGAAGGTGAACGAAAGCGGGACTTTAAAAGGGAACGGATTGAGAGCAAAAATAATAAAAATAAAAAGGCATTTATAAAGACAGTCTACCGCATTACTTAACATACAGTATACAGGACTATAAAGTACTGGGGAAAGAGAGTGGTGTGTGAGCGAGGGATAGAGTGCGTGAAATTGTGTGTTGGGAGGGGGGTGGGAGGGGGGTTAGACGCAATGCAGACCGGCTGTGCTAAACACACGTTGCCACTAGTGCATCCTACACCATAAAAAAAACAACATTGCATAGTACAAGACAGCGCTGCTGTACAAATATGGGTTTGTAGAATCACCGAGGCGGCTGTAGTGGTGTCTCACCGTGTACTGTATGTTACTCTCGACGATGACAAAGGTGGAGTGACATGGATTTAAATACATGTATGAAATAAAGATAGGTTTAGGGGGTTTACGACAACGTAAAATAAACCGAGATACTGTATACAGTTTATATAATACTACTACGGACGTTTTATCATGTTATGCAACCCCCAGTTCAACATACTGTACAATATATCAAGACAGTAAATTCACTACTATTTATATTATGTTCTCCCACAGACAAAGGTCAGGCTTATTATTTTAATTTACTGCAATTCTGTCATGCTTTATCAGTATTTAATTAAAAATAGCAGCGTATTTCAGAATAGTTTTACTTGCAGTTTGCTAAAGCAGCACTAGGGAACATCCAGCATTATTGACCATACAGTAGGTACTGTACAATGAACCTTGTTTTTATTTTTTCTTTCTACTGTATGTGTGCAGTAGGAATATCGCTAGGTAGGTCAATCCTTAAATATACATGTACTCATCATATACACAGACATGATGCTCTAGAAGCCCGAATCCTTATAAAACTATTTTTAATGGAAAGGTCAGAAGTAGTGGGCCAGGTCATACTGTAGCACACAGATGAAATACTTAATTTCCTTAAAATCGCTAATTTCCGCACCTAAAGGAAACAACTATAAATAGAGAAATGTGTTATAATCAGCAGGTTTAGCATGCTCTCCTTAAATAGCACAGATAATACTTCCACTACAGACACTGGCATTGAAAGCAGCATTTGTGTTACCTTACACCATGCCACAGAAACTGGATATTTACAGTAATTTATGATGGTGTGTATTAGAAAGTAAAAAAAAAAATCAGTGTTGAAAGATACAAAATCTAGTGATTATATGAATATCAGGACTTTTAAAGTCAGAAACTATTCACATTTTTGGGAGGTTGTTCTTCCATGCATGGATTGAAAAGTGAAAATATCTTGAAAAGTATTGTTTAGCCAATTTGAGGTATAGAAAATGAGGTTTGGTGGATGTTTTGGTTTAAGAATGGGATTGAAGGAATGCAGTTCAGTCTTCGGCCGTTCCACAGGTGGTGGTCTGGCACCCATTCAACATGTTTCTGCTACTGAAACCATGGCGTTCATCACCTTTTTGCGCACAAAAATGAGCAGTTGTCTGTTTCAAATTATATTGATTATTCGACTGACCAAGCTAATTTTACCATGTGATTTATTGTTCAGTTGTGAAAAGGATGGCTCATGCTGTTGCTCAGGACATTGATGCATGGCCTTAATTCCAAATTATTCTCATAGTCTACGATGCAATTGACCATATTAGCAGGATGACCCTAAATAACCCAACATACAGTAACTGGAGAAACGTTTAGAACTAATAAAATGGGAAAAATCAGCACCATGGACAGCACACTTTTCAGCAGCCTATAAATTGACCTTTGCCAGTAAACACAACAAATAGCATCCATATACACTGTCAGGTATATTCATGCCATGTTGATATACTGTAATATGCATTTCACTTCTTGTGATATTCATCAGTTAATAGAGCACCATTGATTGTTACACATATGCAGCCCATCAGTTATATATATATAATATATGTTTTAAAGGGCTTCTTTAGAAAAAAAAAACATGGTTTTCCCCATCTTCATGTATGATGATTATAATACATATAATCATATAAATTATTACAATACTCACAATACCTCACCTTACCCTATGTTATTAAACTGCAGATAGAAAATGATTTAATTTGATAATTTCCTATTTAATTATCTTTATTTTTAATTGTACTTATTTTAAGGTATTGGACAGTATTGGACAGAAATCTAAGATTGACATTCTCTTGCCCATCGGCATTATACAATTAAAAGATCTTTAGTTCAGGGTATTACTGATATATTTAAGTACTAAATGCTTTTTGCTGGTGACTAGTGCTTTCAGTTGTGCACTAGTCAACTATTATTACAGGTATATTGTAGTTTAGTACTGTTTTCTGTACATCTTTAATGGTCCTGTTACTAACTACTGATTTAATTTTGAATAAAGAGCTACTGAATCATAAGATCTGGTGTTACAATTGTGTTGCTCCATTGAGTAGTACTGCATGCTTCGTTGATTCAGATGCTTTGTACAGTGCAATATTGCCACTCTATGCTACAGCAATAAAGTGGAGGAATCCCTTGCAGACAACAGTGGATACAGTAGACAGGCGGTGCTAGAGAACAGATAATAAGAAATGAATCCAGCAAGAATCTCTAGTCCATTACCACTTTCCTTCAGAGTCATTAACAAAGTAAAGCACCTCAGGGAGAGTGGGGGGAGGCTTGCACTGGATCATGGGTCTTAAAGGCACAGTTAGTCCCATTAAAAAGCCAATACTCACTCCATTCGGTGGAACATTGTTATATACAGTATGTTTTATTTTTTATTTAAATCATAAGTCCTGTATTTTACATGCATCTACAATATAAATATAATGTATGTATTCTTCCATTATAAAAGGAATAGTCTTAGAGGAATAGTCCTCACACCTGAAGAAGGCCCCACGGCCGAAACGTTGTGTTTTCTTTCTTCTTCTTTTCAGCATGGAATAAACCTATTACTTGTTCCTGAGGAACGGACTATAGCTAAGATACAAGTAATAGGTTTATTCCATGCTGAAAAAAAGAAGAAAGAGAACACAAAGTTTCGGCCGTTGACACCTGAAGAAGGCTCCACGGCCGAAACGTTGTGTTCTCTTTCTTCTTTTTTTCAGCATGGGATAAACCTATTACTTGTTCCTTTGCAGCCTATGCATGCTGACGCAGCTACCCACCTGAACTACTATAGCTAAGATATTTGAGCTCTGTAGCACTCTTTATTCCAGTAACAGTTTCCAAATGCATTTAAAGTTCTTACCTTGTCCTCCAAAAATAATTTCAGTGCATTGATCTCAGTTTTCTCTTTTGCTTTTGTGATCTATGATCTTAGATAAACTCAGATTAAATTTTGAGAGACTTCAAAGAATATGGATTTTGTAGAAACACCTCTAGTCCATTACAGAATCTCTAGTCTCTGTACTGTTTCTCTGGAAGTGAAAGAGTACTAACTGAGATACAGAACAGCGTGGATCTAAAATGTGACATTTCTGCTCAGAGAGCACATTGTCTAGTGTTAAATCATGAGCAGATATAAAAATCAAATTCACAGTGTTCCTCCAGAGATACACACATTTTCATATTTATAAATTATTCAAATCTGAACTACAGAGTGTGCAGAACACATAAATGTGCATACAGGATATAAAACAAATCATCAACTAAGATATAATATTGCAGTGTATCTGTCAAAATCATCAGATTTTATCTCAGTTTCAGGAACTGCAAAATGAATTTATTGAAATACTAAGATGCTGTACTGCCTGTGTCAAATAAGGATATATACTGTATAGTAGTAACAATTGTTTGATATACTGTAGGACGATATGCTTGGATGGCATTTTTACATGGTATTTTAGTATGAATGAATCGAAAGAGAATAGACACTGGTTGATTTCTGAACATTTGGCACTGTTGCAGATGTGCTGTGATCAATGATGTTGCTAGGAAGCTTCAAACAGAAGAATGTCTGTATGTATAGTAGCATGCAGAACATGTCTCTCCATGGCAACAGGGATACAGCTTTTCTACTGGGATGAAAACCTAGTGCTTTTGACTTCACATTCACAAATACACAAACTGAAATACAGCTCATAAGATATCAAACCTTTTCTTTTCTTCTTTTTTAGAAGAAAATCTGAAAAGAGACAGCAGATCTATCCACAGAACACTTTTGCCATACGGAATTACACTGTACATATTGCAGCAACAGCAACTAGAGCATCACAAACAATTTGATCATATTGACCAACATAAAATAATAGTAGGAATAACCTTAAATAACAATGGGACCTAACAAAACATTAATAAATCCAACAAACACCAATCTTCAAAGCAGCTCAAATTAAACCCATTGCTGATGTGTATTATCTACCTGTAAAGTGTTGTGTTTCTCGAATTAGATTCATAACCCTAGGAATAAACAGTACTCCCAGCACTCCCATTATTAATAAGATGTTTGCTTCATGTCTCATCATAAATGCAACTCTGCCAACAATGTAGGATTTCCTTTAAAAGAAAAAAAAAATAGTGGGGCATTTTGGTTTATCTAGAAGGAAGAGTGCCATCTGCTGGTCCAATAAAACAATGTACAAAACCAACTTAATTTGCATCCTGATTGCCAGCCAACAGACAGTAAGAAGCAGTAAGGACACTACCTTAGTTTCTTAGTTCTGATAAGCACTTCGACTTTCCAAGGCCATATGGTAACTAATCTGAAATGAATGTACAGTATCAAATCTAAAAGTGCTGTGTTTTTCAGAAAATGTCTTTTCACAGTGGACTTATACATCATGGACAAAACATCGATTAATTCTTAAATCTACAGGTGTGATAGGTAGAACGCTGTTTCTTTAAATAGATATTACAACTACACCTTTCAATTCAAACACATAATGATGACATTCCTTTAATCCAATGCCATTATTATCAATTGATTAATGCAGTTAAAGCTATATACTGTATTTAGTCATCTGCTTTCAGATACAAATAAGCCATTGGTACTGTATGTACTGTGCATCACTATAATGAGATTTTTATGATGAATTATGTTTGTGAATTTGCAGTCTCTATACTGTCATGTGTGTGTGTTTAGTTTGGTATAAATTGGACAAACAGGCATTTCCCTTAATTAGATTAGTTTAACCTTCAATTAGCAGCCTGGATTCAAGAGACAAAATCAATAGATCAAGAGTACAGAGAGGCTATTGCCTGCTCTGGCATCCTGTGTGTATGTTAAGTGATACAGGGAGGTGATTCAATTCAAAGTGGAACTTTATGTATAATTGACCTGAGATTGAGTTACCAAAGCATGTTAGACAGATAGAAAATTGAAATGTAAGACAATTTAAGAACCAAATTCTGCCAAAGTAGGTTGGAGGGTTTAAAATTCAACTCCCTTAGTACCCTTACCTTTCCAGTCTGCAGTAATCTATTATTACTGATCTTAACTTAAGGTTCCTTGTTGGATTTCACTACTTTTCTCCACTTGGAATGAAACATTCAGATCTCACTTTCATGGGAAAGACAGGAGGGGACAATCCTTTTGAGACATTGCAGTGTACTGTAAATCTACACAGGATATTTCCTCTGCACATGGGAACGCATAACTGAATTGCAATTGGGAGCAGCAGCAACAGCTGCAAATGCACCAGTGGATACTGTCAAGTACCTTATGTAAATGTCTTTTCCCATGTAATTTTATTTCCAGTCATGGCCCATGCTCTTGTCATCTGAAATTCAACACTTACAGTAGTTTGGAGTTCATGGCAGCTTTCCACCTGCATTTATGTTCTTAACACCTTTCATTGTTGTCCTTAGGATTCAAACATTCTCTTCCTATGTTATATCACACAACCCTTACCATTTAAGAACCTAGATCTCAGGAAAAAATACTTTATATACAGTATCAGAAAATCACAGACACAAAAAATGACACAGGAATTGTAAGTGTCTTTGAAAAGCCTGAGTGATGTAACACTACAGGACCTTTAACCTAGTCAAGATTGTCAGTGACTTAATGTTATGCAGCCGTTAAATGTCAGGAGGTCTCTGTAAAAATATTCAAAGGAAGCAAAGATAACCTGGAAATCACAGCTGTAGGCTTACCCATTTGTTATTTTTTTAATTTAAAGGTAATTTTTTGAACAATACTAATGTTTAACCACTTAATCATTCTTGTTGCAGTATGCTCATTGGCATAACCAATTCCAAATAAATGGTCTACATATTTATTTGTACGATTGTAAAAGTACTTTAACATCTTAACATACAGTAAGTCATACAGTAAGTCTCAATGATCCCATCCTCAGATGCTTGATTATTTGCTTTTTTAAACATTTTAGGACCATCCTGTCAATGATGACATGAGCTTTCAAAATGTTTAGCCTAATTTATGAAAGTATTCAACAAACCATGCTGAAAAGCTTGTTACAACCTTGACTTGTTCTGCATCACTTACAAACATGTTGCTGCTTTGTATAATTATAATACAAATTACAACAATAATTGCTTACACTTATATAGCACTTTTCTGGACACTCCATTCAGAGCACTTTACAGGTAATGGGGTCTCTCCTCCACCACCATTGTACACCAGGATGATGCAACAGCAACCATAGTGCGCCAGAATGCTCACCACACACCAGCTATCAGTAGGGAGGAGAACAGAGTGATGAAGACAATTAATAGATGGGGATTATTAGGAGCCCATGAGTGGTAAAGACCAGGGGGAAATTTGGACAGCACACCAGAGTAACACCCCTACTGTTTTCGTGAAACACCCTGGGAGTTTTAGTGACCACAGAGTTAGGACCTCAATTTTATGTAATAATAATAATAATAATAATAATAATAATAATTGCTTACACTTATATAGCGCTTTTCTGGACACTCCACTCAAAGCGCTTTACAGGTAATGGGGACTCCCCTCCACCACCACCAATGTGCAGCATCCACTTGGATGATACGACAGCAGCCATAGTGCACCAGAACGCTCACCACACATCAGCTATCAGTGGGGAGGAGAGCAGAGTAATGAAGCCAATTCATAGAGGGGGATTGTTAGGAGGCCATGATTGATAAAGGCCGAAGGGAAATTTGGCCAGGACGCCGGGGTTACACCTCTACTCTTTTCGAGAAACGATCTGGGATTTTTAATGACCACAGAGAGTCAGGACCTCGGTTTTACGTCTCATCCGAAGGACAGCGCCTGTTTACAGTATAGTGTCCCCGTCACTATACTGGGGCATTAGGACCCACATGAGCCGCAGGGTGAGCGCCCCCTGCTGGCCCCACTAACACCTCTTCCAGCAGCAACCTTAGTTTTTCCCAGGAGGTCTCCCATCTAGGTACTGACCAAGCTCACACCTGCTGAGCTTCAGTGGGTTGCCAGGTGTGAGTTGCAAGGTGATATGGCTGCTGGCCATATCACCAGGATGGTCCCTTTTTACAGTATAGTGTCCCCATCACTACACTGGGGCATTAGAACCCACACAGACCACAGGGTGAGCACCCTGCTGGCCCCACTAATACCTCTACCAGCAGCAAAATGTTTTTGCCAAGAGGTCTCCCATCCAGGTACTGACCAGGCTCACACCTGCTTAGCTTGAGTGGGCTAGCAGTTGTGAGTTGCAGGGTGATATGGTTATGTATGTATTATCCAGTATACGAAAAACTGGATAATCTGCACATACAGAGAATATGATCCTCTATTGTATCTTTAAATTAAATGTTATCCACATAAGAGGACATCACAGTCACAAGCATCCCTTCAAGACAAACCGAGACTGTGTTCCAGGGCATCAGATCTCTCTTAAGTTCAGAGATGACGGGGAGCCACTTCTTGATTTCTGGCACATGAGAATAAATTAAAATTAATAAGTGACACAACAGAGAGAGGAACCTCCATTATTCTGATTAGGATATACAGCAGGTAGGAATTCAAGTATTGATATAAAAAAGGTGATAAGAAATGTTCCAAACGTAATCTTAACATCAGAGACATTTGCTGTTTGAACTACTAACACTACTAACCATGTAGAGAACCTCGCAATGAAAATTAGCTGTTTAAAGATTAAGCATACAGGATGTTAATTTCTTTTTTAAGCATTGTCTCTTGCAGGAAGACAATAAGGGATGATGGAAATCCAACCCGTTACTATATTGTTATCAAAGGCTTGAAATTATAAAACACTAAGTCAAAGGGTGCATTATGGCCACAAAAGACTGATCATAAGAAGGCAAAAGTACAATAAATCTATGACACTGTTCCTTTACTAGTAGCTAATTTTCAGTGTGAAATGTGTAAGGAAGTGGATCATTTATCTTCTCTGTAACATTTTAAGAATAATATAGATCCGCACTGTCGATATGCAACTGTACTTGATTTTAAATGTTACAAAATGAATTCCCTAAGAGATTGTTTAGCCCGTCTTTTACTAAATTCTTCACAACATGTCTAACTTGCTATGAAGTATCAACATTTGGTGCCGCATGCAATTTAACATTCACACATGTCTATGCCCAATAAGTGAAGGCACAGATTCGTTGCTTTATATCTGAGATAATTCAGGTGAAAAGTAAAAATGACAAACAGTGACGGAGCAGTCTGTCACTGTGGCAAATGGAACATGTTAGGACAGGGGTGGCAGAAGTTAATGGAGCTTATGTTTTTCTGAAACACCAGTGTGTGCCAGTTCTCACCAATTTACCCTGTTTGTTTCTCAGCCTGCGGGTGCACACACAGGTTGTGGAAAGGAGGGGAAACTAATGGTAGAGAACACTGTTTAGAGAAATGGCACTAAAGAAACAAAGCAGAGTATAGAATGCCACTAGCTTACCTCTTAACAGCACTGCGTGAGAGGAGAAGCCAGTGCCTATTTGTTTGGAAGGGTCCTCAGAAAGGTCAAAAGGTTGCAAACAGATAGGAGACTGGTCATATGCCTGAAATGTAGCTAGTGGAAGATACCATTGCTGGAATGCATGAGAGGGGAAGTTATTAGAGCCTAATGTTATTGCTAAAAATGGCAACCATGTATAGAATATCTAATGAATGTCTGTCCTTTGTATTGTTAAGGATTTCATGTATTTGTGTGTCCAAGTAGTCCTGACTACTGAGCTACAGTATGTGTTGTTAATCTTGTGAATTTTATGTTTTACACCTAGTGTATCCATAATGGTACAGCCCAGATCCTATTGTAAGGGTGTGGCGAGCACTAGGGTTTGTTGGGAGTCAGGAGTTGGTTGTGGTGAGTTAGGGGTTTAGAAATAAGAACAAGATGTGAGTGGATATTATAAAAAGATTGTTCCTTTATTTATTTATTTATTTTTATACTGGGTGAAGAGACCCAGTGAGTGTTTGTGTGGCCAGCTGTGTAAACTTCAATAAAACTGGCCTTTTGGTTTGTGTACTGACTTGCCATCGTGTATTTTTTTCCTCTCTGTGAACAAGATGTCCTACGGCCAACACTACCCACACAGGAGGTGTTTTTGTGACACAGACATGAATTTCTGTCTACCTCACATCTTTTTAATGATCCAGACAGGCATGGTCCTTCATCTCAAAAGAAGTGCTGCACCAAAACAGAAGAAATTCATACATCAGTGCCTTACTGGAAGGCAGGAGAGTGTTGGTGACAAACTGTATTTAAAATATTTCATTTTCATCTACATTGCCGAGAAAAAGCTTGTGATCCCCAAAGGTTGGTCTGTTATCTTGTATGTTGTAGACCTAAAAACATAATCTTCAAACAAGTTCTAATAAAAGACCATGATTGTTACAAAAGTTAACAGCTGAGCAGAAAGTTATCCAGAGACGGAGGTTGTAGCCTGGCTAGGGTCAGAGAGGAAGAGTCCAGCAGGCAGTAGTTAGAGGCCTGAAACAGGCAGAGGTCAGACCAGAGGGTTCCACAGGGCACAGTCCAGGAGACAGGAATCAGAGTCAATAACAAAACTGGGTTGTAAGCCAAGAAGACCAGGAGAGGACTCAGGGAAGCCGAGGCCCTGACAAGTGTAAACCCAATACTGAGCAGAGAGATGAGCGCGAGGCAGGTTAAAGTAGCCAGGAGGAGGGTGTGTGTCTAATTATTTAATTGAAACTGCACTGGAATGTGGAGAGTGTCGGGTCCTCATTGGGCAAGGCTTAACACTCATTGGGCGAGGCATAACAATGATGACCTGGTAAAATGTACAGTATATATTTGATTGTTTAATTATCAGTCATAGCTACGCTCTCATGAAAACCCCTCTAGGTCTGTTCTTTCCTGATGGAAAGTTGTGGCACGAAGGCAGACATTAGCCAGAGCTGTAGATGCCCGCAGATCCTTTGTTGTGACTCTAGGGTTCTTGGTGACTTCCTGGATGTTATTTCCAGGATGCTCTTGGCTACAGTACCTACCATGTGTTGTGTCACCTCTTCTATTCCCATAGTTGACTTACCTGGCATAATATTAGTGTAAATGAACAGGTAAAGGTTCATTCAGTGCTGAAATGTATAAGGTGCAGGAGTTGTTGGGCCTAACAACTGAAGAAATCTTGAAAAACTTTGCTTTTTGCATTACAGTGTGGAATTAATCTTTACTTGCTCCTTTACAGCCGATACACTCTTTTGTAGCTGCCCACTTGATAATATTAATGCAAGTCAATAAAAAATTCTGCTCTCTCCTCTTGCATTCTTTGCAGTTATGCAGTACACAGTACTGTATGTATTGGCAGACTTCCCACCTTCAGATCTCAGAAAATACGCGAGGCTGGGCCTGGTCAGTTCTGGGATGGGAGACCTCAGAGAAACACCAGGCTGCTGCTGTAAGTGATGATAGTGGCTCACTAGGTGACACTCTACCTTTTGGACCAGACTAGTCTTTCCACTGCCTCAGTGTGGTGACCATGGACACTGCTGCAGGAGTGGCTATCCTTCAGATAAGACAATGAATGGAGGTGGTCACTGCTTTCACATTTAACAGCCTTCTTCTGGCTAAATTCTACTCTGGGCTGTACATTGTGCCCTTTTTAAAGGGTCCCTTAAATCAATTGGTGAAGCTTGTCCACCAGTCGGCACCCAGGTGGGTTCTGCACTTCAGTGATCTGTGAAGCTGGTCCTTGTCTGTATGTAAAGTGCTTTGGGATCCTTTGGAATGGAAAGCAATACATGAATACAATTAATAATTAATTCTGCTGTAGTTTAGACATATATGTGAACCTTGTGCGTTGATAACCGAGGGAAGCTGTGTCTTGTGTTACAGAGATTGTGATCAGGATACTCACAGTTGCCAGCAGCAGTAAACACTGGTGACACAAGAAGCAAAATGGACAGGAATTTGGACCAGTAGGGCAATAAGAGCAAAATGCTGATTTGTTCTTTTAGTGTGGTGTTTAAAGGATAAATGGGAATGTTATGTTTTGTGCCACTTTTTCCAGTATTCATTGATTAAAGGTGAGAATAAGAGATAGTTGGCTTTATTATTTAAAAACAAAACACTTATTTAAAGAAATAGCAAAACCTAGAGAGAAAAAATATCCTTTTGTATTTTCAGCCTATCCAGCAAGCTAGCCTCAGAGCAGTTCCCAGACTTCACAGTGCAGCCTAGAGCTCTGTCCAACTCAGCTTTGCGATAGATTTAAACTGTCCACAGTTAAAAGCAAAAAACAACTGGCAACAAACAGCAAAATGAATGTGGCTGACCCCAGGCACTCCGAGCAACAAACATGTCACGCCAACATGTTTTTCTGCATCACTCACCAGAACTGAAAGCTGTATTTTTCACTTAATGCAACCCACTGAAGCAAAAGCACACTTACATTAATAAGTGCTTCAGGCCTTCAGATTTAATCATGACAGAAGCAGCGCATAATCTGCAGGTTAGAATTCCTCTTGAAGATGTAATTCTCAAGCTCTAATATGAAGACAAACCCATCAGACTAACAAACATTGAGTTTATTAAATCTAAATATGGTTTTGTAATATAGATATTAAAGCAAGAATGCAAAGTATTGCATCTCAATGCCTCCTGGTGTTCTGCTGTTACTCACTCTCAATGTCATACACTGTAATATATATGTAAAACTATATTATTTTAATGTAGTTTATCTTTATTAGAAAATCTGCTTGTTCCAGTTACTTTTAGCCAAGCTCTCCTTCTCTGGGGGTATGTGCCTTGTTAGTATTCAGCAAACCTCAAAGGGAATTCTTTCCACTTTGTGAGCTGTGACCAGCTTTTCCCATGTACTGTACTGTAAAAATCAGACAAATCATTTTGCTCATCAATTTCCCTCACATTTAAAGTTTGTGTATAAACAGGAGGAACATTTTTTTCAGTAGCTGTAGGCTGTTAGACTACAGCTACTGAAAGATGGAGCAGTTCTATTTTAACAAAATGTCTGTGATTTTTCTTCTTCTACAGTATGTATTAAATTTAGAGTGCATCACATATTAGCAGTCAGTACTGTATTTGACACTGAAGCTATTTACTGTCATTGTGATCTCCCAAGGAATAGTGACAGCATGCCACGTATCCTGAGAAGCAATCTCAATTTAATATATGCATGTGTATTTGCATAACTTTTTGATGGCATTAACATTTTAGCAGAGCTGTAAGCATGGCTTTGTTTTCCATGCTGCTTGTTTCTAAAGGAGAGTGAATCATTGACCCAGTTGTCTTTAATAATTGATGGATGCTGCGTGGTTTCAGATCTCATCTTTAATGCTTCTGAACACAGGAAAAGGTTTTCTCAGATGGAATACCTGCAGTTTCATGACACGCAAACACACTTGCATATACTGTAATCACAGAGCAAGGAGCCACACACTTTTTTTTTTTTACCATGGTACTGTATATTTTGCATTCATTTTCAGATCAAAGAATTGTTTAAACACTAAAATTACAGGTTTTACCAGCAACATTCATGTCTTACTGATGTTTCTATTTCTCTCCTTAACCTGTGCAGTGGAGTTCTCCTTGTGTTACTTGGGGCATTGTCAAGAGCCTTGACTACTGGCCAGCTAAGCTATTTTGGTTGCATTTTCTGCTGTGTAAAGGGAGATTGAAAGTTCTGTTCCTTGCCAACGCAGCTCTTGCTTCAGCAGGACAGCAGGTTACAGGAACCTGCTCGCAGACAATGCTATCGATTGGAGAGTTTGCTCCCAACCCTTCCACTCTCGCTAGGGTTAGGGACTGTGGGGATACTTCTTTAACCATTTTTAACCCCCCCCCCCACACACAACTCCACTTTCTTCTACCTCTCCCAGTATAGAAAAGGAGGTAGGTAAACCTTTCTTCATCTTTGGAGCACTTTTAGTGATTGGCACGCATCTTTAAATTATTAAGGGCAATAAAACCCCTCCAGTTTGCAACTCTGCTGTCCTGCTCTCTCCTCCCCTCCGTCAACACAGCTTAAGGGCAAAAGGGAGGATCAGTACAATATCACAGTTACATACAGTGAGTGTTACAAATACATACACAGTACATTGATTTATCAGGCCACACCCTGGTTACTGTAGCCTTAAGTGGACTTAGAACTGGGGAACACACATCTCCCTTGGATCCCCTCTCCCCTGGGGTACCCCAGAACTGCTGGTCCCTACTTATTCAACAAGGAACTGAGGAAACATACCTCACTCAATTCATCATTCACGACTGACTATAACACACTCATCTACTGTACCTTCAGTTGTTACATAAATCATTTCATCAGTGAGAGAATTGGTGGTGAGTAGGTAATGAGATGTTGAAATCTGTTGAAATGTTGAAGCTTGGCAAAAACGAGATGGAAGAACAGGAACCAGAGACAAGCTTGCAATTTCTTACCAAGCAAAATTACAGCCAGGTACAGTGCGTCAGTGTCGGGCCTCCATCTAGGAGAGACCTTTCCAAGACTGATGGTAAGGTCTAGGTGTGATTGTCTGGTCAGAAGCATGTGTCACGGATGTCCAAAGGGACTAACCGTGGGGAGCAGGAGAGCAGAAAAAGACCCATATGCGTGGCGGCGAGACGGGAAAAAGGCCCGGGCTCATAATGCAAAGAGTCAGGAATGCCGTATAGAAACCTATGCCCTCAGGGAGCGGACGTGGGGCGCCCTGGTGCTAGGCGGGTCTCAGGACATCCGAACGTCAATGCTGAGCGAGGACAGAGTGCAAGACCCGGAAATATATAGCCCAAGGGAAAGAGAGGGACAGGAAGGACAGCAGACCGGAAACTAGGGACAGGACAGAGAAGGAGCGCCCTCTGGCTGCAGAGGGCGTGACAGCATGTAGGCTCTACTGAAGTCCATTCATAGCGACTGTTGGCAACCTCACTGCACAGCACTGCACTGATCAGGTCCTGGGGTCTCACTTGCTTCCTTTTCAGGGGGGCAGGTGTTTACGGGGACAGGTGCTCATTCAGCTTATGTGAGAACGGCTTTCTTGCAGGATGAGAATAAGGCAGTTATGTTGTGGATGTCTGCAGATTTGAGCATACTGAACATTTCTGGGATGAGCTGAGAGTTGGTGTCAAGGGCTTATCCAGACTTGTCCAAAAATAAGACAGAATCCTACAAGAATGAACCCCCACAGTGGAGCAAAGCATGTCTCTCTTCCAGTAGTGGTACAGCTGTACATACTACAAGACTGTGACTTTCGCAGTAGACCCCCTTTGGGTAAAATCAGTCGATGACAAATGTTAATCAACATGATGAATTTACCTGTCATTTCTGTAAAGAAAAGAAAGCTTTCCTTTTTGACTTGAAAATACTTTTGTAAATGTATTTCAGTTGTGATTACTAACTTACATGATTTTAGGTTTCTAAAATCCTTTTCTTGATGGACAGGCAGGATAGCGCTATACAACATAGTCATTTTGAGTCTTGTCTGAGGTTATCAAGCTGGAAACTACAAAAATGGGTTAAATTGATTTTTTCTAGAATTTTTAGTCAAATGTAAGGTTATCCAAAATGTAGTTACTGCAAAGAATACTTATTGGAATAAATATTATAAAATAATTAGTCAAATAACGTAAATGTGACAGAAATTTTGTGATTCATGCATGTGAGTATTATTACTTATTAATATCTTTTGTAAGATTTGTAATTTAATATTAGGAATGCAATAACCTCAGTCTTTGCAGGGATGAGATAAGACATAAAAACTATACTGTAACAGCTCATTTACAGTATTTTATTTTTCCTATACTTAAAGTCTAAAACTTGAACTAATGAATACAAAATCAGTTATTTCAGAGCACGTGTGATTCTGTGAAGAACACAAGTTATAGTAGAACAGTAGAAATGTACTCTGAAGGGGGTCAGTCTTGCAAAGAAAATGAAAGGTAGTCAGACCTTTCAGTGCACCAGAGAAGGCAAACAATGAGTACTGGAGAATGGGCAACAGAAGACTACCCCAGGCAACCAGTGGTTTCCCTCCTTTGGGACAAACATCCTGAAAAGGGGGACAGTTTGCTGCAGGACAGAAGGTAATTCAGTCTCTGTGTAGGGCACCAGTGTCACACCACTTCAGCCATGCTTGCTCCATCTCTGTGGCACCATGTGGGGCCCCTGCCAGGAACAGACTAGCCGGAGACAGACAGAGAGAGGGGACCAGAGGTACAGATGGACAGAGAGAGAGGGGCCCAGAGGTACACATGGACAGAGAGAGAGGACCAGAGGTACAGATGGACAGAGGGAGAGAGGGGACCAGAGATACAAATGGACAGATAGAGGGAGAACCAGAGGTACAGATGGACAGAGAGAGAGGACCAGAGGTACAGACAGACAGATAGAGAGAGAACCAGAGGTGCAGATGGACAGAGAGAGGGACCAGAGTGCAGATGGACAGACAGAGAGAGACGGAGGTATAGATGGACATACAGTACAGAGAGACAGAGAGAGGGGTGAGCAAAAAGATGGACAGACAGATGGGGGAGATGGGCAGAAAATGGTCAGGAAGAGTTGGACGTCCAGTACAGAGTGGTGTACTTGGTGTAGCAAGGCTGAGAGAGAGAGAGACTGGCTGAGCTGAGGAGGGAGCAGTGCTGAGGCAGGAAGCCACAATCCTAAAGCGTAGAGGCAGTAGTAAGTAGAAGTAAGAAATACTGTATGTAGAAATGTATGTAACCATTCAGGAGGAAACATTTAGACATTGTTACAAAAGAGACAACAAATAGAGAGCAAGAAAGACATTCTTTTAATGACTAGAAGAAATATCCAAGGACCTTGAGGAAGAACAACCTGAAAAAATCCAGAAAGACAAAAGGAGATGTGAAAGATAGAGAAGATGAAATTGCTGAAAAGAAGAGGGAATATGATTCAGTAAGGTCATGCTTAAGATGCAAATTCATCTCATAGCTGAGGGACGTTAGGTGACGTGGAAGGATCCAGAAAACGAGACAGGTCTTTGCATCATCTGTGTAAAGATGGTAAGAAATTGAAGCCTCGATGGCAGACAGGAGCTCTAAGAGGATGTGTCCAGACAGAGGAGAACAGTGTCTTGAAACCGTGAAAACAGGAAGAGGACCTGTCTATCTGAGGGAGTGAACCTACTGTAAGGCAGTTGGTTAAGGCCAGAAGTTCAACAAGAAACAAGAGGGAAAAAAACATGGAGAAGCAGAGATGATCAGACAAGACTAAGTCACAAAAAAAGAAAGACTGATTTCTGCCGCCAGAAAGAAATACAGCAGGCTTTATCACCTCGATAAACCATCAGATGCAATTTGCAGATTACTGGACACTCAAGCCTGATGGGAAAATATTTCAATAATGCTAATCTACTGATGTAAAGTTATTTATGACAGCCTATAATCCATTAAAGAAAACAGGACAGGGATGATGAAGCTTTGAATTCCGCTGATTTAGGAATTATTGTTATATTCCTAAATGGACAGGATAACAAAAATAAACAAGAGACTAACATGGAAAAATGCAGTCTTCATGTTGAATACACTGCAGTACTCCTTTGTTACTAATATTGCTGTTAACTTTATAAAGGTCTAAATTATACTGTAGGTAAACAATGAACCACAATATTACATGTAGGGTATCCTGAAAATATCAGCCCCTTTGCTAAATTAAAAATAAAATGAATCATTCATTTTTGGCTCTTAGAAAGCAATTTTATTCTTTTAATTGTGTGTGAGATTCCTTTCAGTCCAAAGCCGGCCACATCACATGACTGTAATTACATTTAAAGGCACTTGAGGCTGTACGTGGGAGTCTACCGCATTGCGCAGAATGAGTGGGACCTAATATTTGGTAAAGGGAAAATGTATCTGGACTCCTCTTCCATTTTTCTAATCGAACATACTACAGCTCTACAGAAATGGCTAACCCTTTCTAATTATTTTATCATCTCGTTACACGTGCTGATCATATACGCGTATTCATGTCGTGCCCGTCATGAATGTTAATTCATGGGTTTTACCACATATAAAGAAAAAGAACAACTGTAAACGACCCGGGGAAATGTATGCATCGAATGTTTCATTTATATGTTCATTGTATTTTAATTTCATTGGTTTAACTAAATCTGAATTCGACATGAATTAGGGCTGTGATTGTTTTACCTGACTGCCTTGGAGTGCGGTGGCGAGCATTTAGTTCGTCTCTCCCCTTTGTTAATTGGATAGTAACACCCCTACTTCGCTTCTTAAATGGTTTGGTTTCGAGCAAGGTCTTTTCAAAAATAGATTCTAATCCCCCTTAGGCGAAAAATGTCTTTTTCTAAAAATAGAAACGAGAAAGGAGAGAACCGTGTTTGCAGCTTTCAGCTTCTCTTCTCGGGCGCTACCATCTATACATGGGGCTTCCCCAAAGCTCCCGAGCTGCGTAATGACCGGCTTCAGCTGCTAATGTTAATGATTCATGTGATTTTACAAAATCAGGTTTACGGTTTAAACGCATTTAAGAATTCACTGTATTATGGATATCAGTTCAATGTAGATTACCTCGTAACTGCCTTTTCATGTACTGTAGTTCAAGGGTAATCACGTGTACGCTATGCTTCCTGCGTTTCCAAAAATAGACTTATTACATAACAGTAATGTACTGTTGGAGGTTGGAGTATCTTCCCTCTTCAGGCATTCATAAAATTTCTGGCTAATATGTTGTTGTTGTTATTATTATGCTACGATATGGTGAATTATTCTGCTTCTCAGAACTGTATTCTTTCACCAAGGGCATTGTGTGTCCTAAATAAGATCATGCTCCCAGTACTGAATTTTCTGATACTTCCAAATGCTGCAATTTATAATTCGAAAATGATTATTTTTAAATCTATTAGGTTATTAAAATTGAACTTTTTCAAGGAGGAGCAATTTAAACAAAGTATATTTCTCAAGTCGAATTCCAGCATTCCAGCTGGGATGTAGATACGTTAAAAGTCATCATCACTTCTATATACTGTTGGCTTCATTTCGTTGACTGTGTAAGTTGATGTTGATCTGTGCACAGTGATATGGAAGTAAGCGTTAGGGCTACAGAGATCTTGGACTCTGGGTTTGACTCTGGCCTGGGGCTTCTTCTGAGTTTTCATCTCCCTGTGTCCGTAAGGTACACTGATTTCCTCTCACACTCACACCAAAAACACGCAGTCCAGTTCACCTGTCACCTCTCAGTTCCCGCCACGTGTCTGTGTATACAGTAGGTGTGTGTTTGTTTGTGTGCCCTGCAGCGGACTGGCATCCCATCTAGTGTGTAGTCCCGCCCTGTGCCCTGTGTCTGCTGGTTTAGGTTCCAACTCCCTGTTAACCCTCTAAGGATAAAGCTGTTACCAAAGATGGGTTTTTGGATAGTGAGTAGAATTCTCAGAAATGTAAAGAGGACTTTTCAAAGCTATGCTGTACCATTGGAAGTTTTGTCAGCTGCAATCACATCACACCAGAAACTGGGAAACTCTGTTTCCCCCTGAGACTATGCTCAGCAAACAACTGTGTGTGGCTATAATTGTCATCTGTTTGCATTATGCTTGTCCTTTTCAACTAGGCCACTGGGAAAATTTCTACTGGTGAGAGACCTGTTACGTAGTGATGTCACCTGCAGGTGCATCAAGTTTCTATTCATTTTCCATGTCTGTGTGCCAACAGAAAATACATATGCATGATCTTCTTCTGCATACTGTAAATACTTGAATCAGGTACCCTTGCAGTCCTCTTTTATTCTGTTAGTGTAATTCAGGAATTTCTGTTCTGTTTCTGTTATGTCCAGGAATATATCTGGTTGCTTTTGTTTCAATGGGTTCCAGAGTACTATATTTTTAGTATTGTGATGATCAAAACATAAATTAATATTTCAAAAGAGTTTTTGCAAGTACATTGTACAACAAAAATAATATTTAGTTTATATTGCACTTTAAATATATACAGTGCAGTCTTTAAGTATTTTGGCAATGTCACAATTTTTGTTGTTTTGGTTCTGTAGTCCAGCACATTAGTTTTGAAATGAAACAATGACTATGAGGTTAAAGTGCAGAATCTCAGCTTTAATTTGAGGGTACAGTATTTACTGTACGTCTATATTGGGTGAACCATATACGAATCACAGCCCTTTTTATACATAGCCCTCCCATTTTAGGGGACCAAAAGTAATTGGACAATTGGCTGCTCAGTTGTTTCTTGGCCAGCTGTGTGTTGTCGCATCAATAATTCATGCACAAGAGAGCTAACAGAAGGTTTAGAGTTGATTCTAGATGTGACATTTGCATCTGGAGTCTGTTGCTGCTGACTCTTAACATGATGACCAAAGAAGTGGCAATGCCAGTAAAGCAGGCCATCATAAGGCTGAAAAATCAGAATAAATCAATCAAAGACTTAGCCAAAACATTAGGTGTGTCAAAATCAACTGTTTGGTACGTTGCTAAGAAGCAAGAACACACTGGTGATCTTAGCAATAGCAAACGGCCTGGTAGACCACGGGAGACCACAGTAGTGGATGAGCGAAGAATACTTTCAATCATGAAGAAAAACCCTTTTCGACTGTGGAACCGATCAAGAACACTCTCCAGGATTTAGGCATCGATGTGTCAAAGACTACCATAAAGAGAAGAATACACCAGCATAATCTCAGAGGGTTCACCACGAGATGCAAAGTGTTATGGACAGATGAACCTGTACCAGAGTGATGGAAAGAGGAAAGTGTGGAGAAAAAAAGGAACTGCTCATGATCCAAAGCAAACCACCTCATCTGTGAAACATGGTGGAGGTAATGTCACGGCTTGGGCATGTAAGGCTGCCAGTGGAACTGACTCACTTGTCTTTATTGATGATGTGACTCCAGACGGCAGCAGCAGGATGAATTCTGAAGTGTACAGAGGCATCTTATCTGCTCAGATCCGACCAAATGCTTAAAAACGTATTGGTCGGCGCTTCACCTTGCAGCAGGACAATAACCCCAAACATACTGCTAAAGCAACTGTGGAGTTTTTCAGGGCCACAAAGTTGAATGTTTTTGACTGGCCAAGTCAACCACCCGACCTGAATCCCATGGAGCATGCAATTCACTTGCTGCAGACAAGACTGAAAGCAAAAAGCCCCCAAAACAAGCAGTAATTGAAAATGGCTGAATTACAGGCCTGGCAGAGCATCACCAGGAAAGATACCCAACATCTATGGGTTGCAGGCTTCAGGCAGTCATCAATTGCAAAGGATCTGCAAACATGCCAAATTTGATTTAAGTTTATGTTAATGTGTCCAATTGCTTTTGGTCCCATGAAATGGGGGGACTATATACTGTATAAAAAAAGGCTGTGATTCCTATATGGTTCACCCAATATAGACATAAATACCCTAGAATTAAAGCTGACATTCTGCACTGTATGGACTGCACTGTATCTCAAGGTGCTTTACAATAAAACAATCAAACAAAGTAGACACAAATTAACACTTAACTAAACAGATTTAAAGCTGCCGTATTAACGATAACTGGTGTTTAAAGACCGACTTTGAAAGTGCTGTCTGGCATGTAAGATCAGAAACTGAGCTGGGAGACCATTCTGCACTCTTGGAGCAACAGAATGTGCTCCAACCTCCCAGTAGTCTCCCAATACGGTAACTTCATATTGAGAACTGAAAGATGGCTGATCAGCTAAGCAACATTGTGTCATATAGCAAGTTAACAGTTCACTGCTGTAGCTGGGAACCAAGCCATTCATATCCTTGAAAGTGAGCAGCAGTA
The DNA here is from genome assembly GCF_059453375.1 of Lepisosteus platostomus. NCBI lineage: Eukaryota > Metazoa > Chordata > Actinopteri > Semionotiformes > Lepisosteidae > Lepisosteus > Lepisosteus platostomus. The sequence goes on from NC_142619.1 coordinate 30,930,191, forward strand.
TTTTGAATATTATTCTGAAAAACCCAGTGAGCCAATCTAAGAAAGCTTAAACCAACGATACTGTACATACATTAATTTAAGTTGTGATAAAGATCCAAGCATCTCAGTTCTGAAGACTTGTCAAGAACGTCTTTGAAGTCACTGGCAAGCACTGCATCACTGAAGTGTTTTTTGCATCAAATTGGGAGAGATGTATACAGACAATGTTCTTAATGTTATGAATTTTATGAAAAAGACACCTTCACAAAACTGTGAACATAAAGATTCTCTTTGCCTTTTTCCACATTGTCTAGAATACAAAAATGTTTTTTTTCATAGGTAATTTCTTCAAGCTCAGTGTTTCCCCCTTTGTATTTGTAATTTATGTTAATACTCCCTGCATGTACTGTAACTGTACAGTAGGTGTAGGTCATGTGTTGTGGGATTTTAATTAACTAAAACAATCTGAAATGGTGACGGTAAATTGCTAGAGTACTTGAGGAATCAATTAAACATAATAAAAAACCAAACGTGCATAATAAACAACAAACATAATAGAATATATCTGTGAGATGGTCAGCAGTGATACCAAAGGCTGATCGTTCACTCAGGGATTACAAGATCAGAATTAATAAGCTCCGAGTTAAAATACACATTGACTATGACTTATGTGTTATGTGTTATGGTCTACCTTGTAGGTTCAATCTGTTTCATATAATTTCGTCAAATGTATTCTCAGATACAAGTATGTATACTGTTTATGCCACGTACAGTAGGTACTGTAGCTGCGTCAGCATGCGTAGGCTGTAAAGGAACAGTTAAAGGTTTATTCCATGCTGAAAGGAAAAGAAAAAAGACACAACATTTTGGCTGTGGAGCCTTTTTCTGGTGTCAACAAGCTCATCTTCACTAGGCTTCCTTGGACTAAACCAGGCCCTTGGAAAGAGATTTGTTGCCTGGTGACAGAAGCAGTGCTATTCCGCAGCACTAACACATTTCTTTAGCAGTCTGTGGAAGCATAAGAGGCAGCACAGTGTTGGTGTTTCATCTCCCCAGGTGCAGCTTTCTGTGTTTCTCAGGTGAACCACTGTGAAGGGAAGTCTTACTTTTATTTATAGCAAAATCACATCAGAAGCAGAAAAGGTCTGTTTTCACAATTTATTTATATAGTGATACTAGGCTGTGTAAGTATACTACCTTGTTAAGGTAAATAAGTACAGGTTGTATGATACAGATAATATACAACATCTCAATACCAGTAAGGACAAAAGGCCACATTTTAAAATGAGTCACAGCTAATTCATAAATACTATATTTTTATATAAATGTATATATTTTTTATCTCTTACTATATTAACTACATCTCTTTCCATATAATTTAATACACATTATTCAATTTAAAAAAACACAGATAAATGAACTTAAAAAAGCTGTCAATTTAATAACAGAGGATAGCAGACAGACGTTTTGTAGGTTCAAGACAAACACCCATCAAAACACTTTTTTATTTGTTTATATTATTATTATTTGTAATGAAACTGGAACACAGTTTGCTCAGTTTATAACACTTAAGGACTCATTGCGACACAAACATAGAGCTTTTCCCATCTGCAGAATATAATGCAATGCTAAAACAACTTTAATAAAGTGTGTATGGCAAAGGAGATTTGTAGTTGCACCAACTGAATCAAAGTAATGCATAGCTGCTTGAAGTTTAATATTTGTGCAGGGGATGTACAGTCAGCAATACTCTTTCACATAGTTGGGAGACTTTTTTACATGAAGAACTTGTTTTATGTGTAACCTTTTTAATTAAAGATTTTTCCAGATGATCGATTTCTACCTATAAAATACAATTGTATTAAAATAAGATTAACATTAAGCCACAATCTCATTGGTGAAGAAAAATAAGTATTGCAAAATTTTAAAAAAGCCTATCACATAAAATGCTCTAAGCATCTGTTAATGTTCTCATTCCATGGTGCCACTCCATCTACTGTATATCAGAAGTGTGCTTCAATTGTACAGTAGATTTTCTAGAGGGAGATGGGGTAATTTATGCTGAGGAGGGTTTAAGAAGACCTCTGTGGAAGGTCTGTAAAAAGGATGGAATTAAATTTTACTTCCTCAATCAAGGAAAATCATAGACAACTCCAGATGCACTATGAAACGCCTACATCTCACAAGAACAAGGACATCTGCACTACATACAGTATTATCACCCTAAGTCTCTGCAAAACAAATGCAGGACCGCAGGGACTCTTGAGTGGCGCCATCAGTAGGACTCTTGTTTGGGGTGTAGGCTGGGCCTTATGCAGTATTTCAGAACTTGCTGGTTCAAGTCTGTGCTAAATCTTTAGCAGACTGTGTTTGGGACTCCCTGAGGATCAGAGTTCAGGGATGAGTGGCCTTCTTGAGTCAATCATGGTGTCCTCAGTTTGTCACATAATGGTGACCCCCCGTGTCCTGCCAGGTGTCTGTGAACACGTGGTGTTGTCTCTGAGAGTCACATCACCCCTCCAGCCCACACAGACTCTGCTGTAGGAGTAGTCAGGTTCACAGTGAGAAAAATGGCAGATCAATCTGATGGTGAAAATTTCTGAGCAAAGCATGTGTGGTCCTTGTTCTTCCTGTGCTAATTTAAGGGCATAGTAGCAAAACAAGTTATTTAACTACCTGTAAATGTATACAGGAGGGTATAGGTAAAACAATAATTGAAGAAATAGATCATTACCATTTTTGTTTCCTTACACTACTCTTGGATACATAGCAGCATTCAGCAAAGGAAGCAACTTAACAACACCCAAAACATCTGAAAGAAGATAGTATTTGAAATACATTCTCAGCTGTCCTGAGAGTAAAGGCAAGTTTTGAATGTCTACAGAGGCCTGAGAGGCCTAGAAACATACATTGGAGCTACAACTCCCAAGGATGGTAACCTGCAATCCTCTACTTCTTGTCCCAGCCTTTTTGGTTGATGAAGTGAGAACAGAACCTGGAAAACTATGTGATTACACTACCTTCTTTTCAATAGCCACCTGATTGTTAAAGAAAAATGAGCAATTCCAAAAGCACACATACTGTACACACACTAGATTAAAGCACAGCTCATACCCACCCAATTAAAACTGCTTACTAACTGCGCAATGGTTGTTTTTCATTTCAACCCATTGAAAATCTGCAATGAAATCTGTGGTCTGTGTTTGACTGGTGGGTCAAAGTTCAGATTTAATACAAGCAATGTTCTTGCATAAGTGGAGTGACATTTGACATGGCAAGGAAGATTTTGCATTCATTCTGAATGATGGTGATTTAATTTCCCAATTCCGTCAAGCGTGCTTTTCCTGATGTCCATAGTCCATAAATGTTGGTGCAATTCAAGAAATGCACAATAATCATAACAACAGTCATGTTGCTTTTGGTCAATATGTAATGGAAATTCCAATAGGCAGGAATTTGTCTTACATTTAACATGCATACATACTAAAGAAGAAGAAATGTTTAATTACATATAAGATTATATATGTCTATGTTCCCATAAAAATTAAACTTAATTTGTTAAATATAAGGCACTGTTTTTGGCATTTCAGAACCTGCACTAAAGTAAATCTTTATCCTCTTAAAAATGTAATGATTGGCCATTGTGTAAAATAGGTTTGCTAGTCAGAGAAGCCATTTAGTCCCTCCAGCTAATTTGGTTAAACGAACGCAGATCTGATCTTTTCAGATAATATTAAAATATTAATTCCTTCTCATGTCTTATAGTTTAACTATTTAACTGTTTTCAGAGATGTCTTTTATTCTGTTCATAGTGCCCATTTCTCCTTTTAATCTGCATCTAAGTCAGGACCTTTCTACTTTCACTACACAGTTGAAGATTTAAGATACAGTAAGATAAGATCACTTTATTGGCCATATACAATTTCTTGCATTATGAATTTGTCTTTTCAGATACCCCAGTTTGCTCTCCATCAGACACACAGGCACACAGATGGGGAGAGAGAAGCTTGGGGTTGGAGCGCAGGGTCAGCCATTTATACAGCCCCCCTGGAGCAGTTGGGGTTAAGGGCCTTGCTCAGGGGCCCAACAGAGTAGGATTCCTCTGCCGGCTACGGGATTTGAGCCAGCAACCTTCCAGCCACAGGCACAGATCCTTAGCCACAGTGCCACTGCTCCGCCCGAAATACCATTTAATACAGTATTAGGAAATGTTTAACATATTTAGAAACACCTGAGCCCACCTTCTGATATTCTGCACTTAATATTGTCAATAGGTCACAAAAGTTTCAAAAACAAAAAAAGTTCAAATGAAAATGTTTTTGTCCATTGTGCAAGAGTGACAGAAAAGAAAACAAATGTTCATGTATTTTGGAGGAAACACAGTGAATGTCAGAAAAAGGAGAATTATTGCTACTGTATGTGGAAAATACAGTATGTTGCTTTGAGAGAAAGGACATCAACCTTTCTATAAGAAACATACCCAGAAAAGACGTCTGTCATTCATGAAAGTATTTGTGGCTTCAAACTAGATGTTTACGGCAATTCTATTATGCTGTGTCAAAAAGGTATTTTCAACCCTCAAATATCCTATACATGTAATCACAGAAGTTCAAAGAACAAAGACATTTGGAAGACACAATTTTCTGTGTGGTTTTTATACAGGGGCTTCAGTCTTGGAATTGACATTGAAATTAAAATTTATTATTTTCAGGGCAATAATCAGAATACTATCTGAAACTGTTAATATTATAGGAATCCTCCAACAGCAGGGTGTGAACCTAATGTTTCTGTGTTCATAATTGAGATATGTATTCTCTCTCTTTCATTGTACACAGTTCAATGTGGAATAATAGGGGGTTGATTTGTATGAAATCTCTCTAAACATTTTTATGTTTTGCAACTTTTACTCCAGAATAACAATGTGTTGTACAGGATTAAAATAATTTTAACAATTAAATTGTGTTAATATTTAATATTTTGTATATACTGTACTGTATTGTCCTGTCGCTCTTTAAAAGAGCTGATTGACAATCTAGACTAGGACAACAGATGATAGTAAAGGGTACAGTGCATTACAGTTAGATAATCATTCAGGACTGTTTAAATTAAGATGCATTGACTATTTTAAAAGAGTTCAAAGTGAAAAAAGAAACAAAAGGTGGTAGTACAATCTTGGATGAAGGATTTCCAATTCTGGTCCTGTAAATTATACCAATTCAAACAATTTAATTGCACTTCAGGTGCTGGTGCTTTAAAGTGATCTAAATAATCTGCTGAAACATTGGATTAGATAGGATATACTTGATCTTAGAGTTTCTAAAGCCCCCGAAACAATGTGTTCCTACATATTGTAAATGTTCCCCTTTAAAACTTTGAGCACTTGGGTGATCTGAAGAGGAAAAAACAGCACAAGTGCTTTTCTGGAGAGCAGGTTGAACTCTATATTCCAAACATCACCAATTCATACTGTATGTGTGATCACTGTGGTTCTCAAACTGTGGTACGCATACCACTGCTGGTATGTGGAGCGACTCCAGGTGGTACGCCAGATGACCCTGGAAATTTGTTGTGTGCACTGAAAAATCTGGGTGGGTTTTCATATTTTCTGTTTTAATCAAATGTGTTTATGTGTCAAATACGCAGCCTACATACTACAGTACAGCACGTGCTAGTACTTGAGTGGACACAAGAGCTACAATGTAATTCTATACCATTGAATAGGAATGCGTGCTATGAACGTAAGTGACCAATTGTGTTAAAAAAAAGTTATCTCCAACAAATAGGGAGGTAGGAGAATGTGCGTAATTTTGGAACACTGGCAATCTTGTGAGCACAGGAAAGCGTGATAGATAACAGAAAAATATTTAAGGACTGTTCTAGGTTAATTTGAGAAAAATACACTGAGCGTCAGTGTGTTTCACTCCCATGCGCATGAAATAAAAACTTCTTTTAACTTCTGAGACATACTCCTGAAATGGAAACGGGGGAAAATGCAAGCTTGCGGATTGTTAAAGCAGGTAAGCCCCACTCTATTTGTGAAGAACTTTGTTAACCATTGGCAAAAAAGCTGATACATATTATGTGTGGAGAAAAAGCTGCTAAACAGCTCGACCTGCTGCCTCCTCCAAAAGACACAGTCACTCAGAGAATTATTGATATGGTGGATGGTGTCAAAAGTATGCTGATAGAGCTCGTTAAGAGGAGCAGATGCTTTTCACTGCAATTACTGTAGATGAGTCTGTAGATGCCGTTGATTTGGCCAATTTGCTCATTATGTTAGATACGACGGGTACGTCCCATGAAGACTTTCTGTTCTGTAAGCCGCTACCAACAGGAACTACAGGAGAGCACATATTTCAGCTTCTGAATGAATTTATCCAAGAGAATGGCATTGACTGGAAAAAATGAGTCGGAGTTTGTACAGACGGTGCTAGAGCGATAACAGGCAGACACAGCAATGTAGTTGCACAAATTAGAGAGTTTGCTCCAGATATGAAGTGGACGCACTGCAGCATCCACCGTGAGGCCTTGACAGTCAAGAAAATGCCTGAGGATTTAAAATCTGATAGACTCTGCTGTCAAAGTTGTGAATTGTATCAAGGCTCAACCAATGAATTCACTACTGCTTTGCTTGACTAAACAGGCTCACCCATCTCACTGTAATGGCAAGTGCTCAGTGTTATTTTTATTATACAGTATGTGTGAGTGTGTGCGACGGTGCGCTTGTTGGTCAATGAGATTTTCTGTGGTTCCTATGAGAAGATGACTTGTAGGTGGTACTCCGATGCTTTGGTTTGATCAGCGGTGGTACTTGGTCCAAAAAGTTTGAGAACCACTGTGTTATCACTTCAGCCAGCTGTGATGGAGATTCACACAACTGAGTGCTGATGAGGTTTGGCTTAGACAAAAGGCTACTGTATATACTGTATACTTTTTCACTTACTAGCATGTCTTGTGAGAGCTGCATCAGTTCTCCATTCTATGTCAAAAGCTGTAGTAGGATCTAAGGGACTGTCTGTGAAAAAAGCAGATAGCTTGACAATCTGATTTTCCTGGAGTTAGTCAGCCTTCCCTTTATAGTGAAAGGGAAAGCAGCAGTGAGTTGAGTTAATGCAGACTTGTTCAGTTTAAGTTAGAGTTATGGAAAAAGAAAATTCCTGTTTCCAAATACTATATATATATATGATATAAAGTCATCAATTGCCGTAAAGGGTAGAGGGAGTCTAGAAAAAGCTGCCCTTCCTGTTTTAGAAACCGATCACCTGGTTTGATTCCAAGAAACAAATGAATCACATGGATCTAACTGGATCAAGTAGACAGAAAAAACACATGCCTGTTCCATCTAAAAGATTCTTGCATTCCATTGTGTAAGTTGTGATCTTTCAGGGATGATGTTTTTTCTTTGCGGCATACACAAGTTACAGGGAGCTGTGCATAATCAGAAGTTCTGTACTATTTTGATATAAAGGAAACAATGTAAACGTGCAGGGTAGGTGAGTAATGAAGCTGTTTTTCAGAATGAAATGTCACAGTGTTAGCAGTCTTACAGTGTTTCTTAAAATGCTTCTGCAATCTCCACTCCATTCTCAACTACCATTACAGGAAAAACACAACTTTCAGCTGTAGCTTTCTTGTGAAAAAATAAATATTGATAACAATAAATGGTCTATTAAAAATAAAAATAGGTAAATAATGAATTTCATTAAATCAACAAGGAAAAAAACATGAGGATATTAAAGGCTAAAATCAATACTGTATTTCTTACAGTACATAGTGCACACTTTTTCTTACACTACTTAAACTTAAAACTACTAATGACCACCTTGCATTTAGCCTAAATATTGTTCTCCTTAATATTTATGAACCAGGATCTGATGTGAGGTTTTTGACTAAAAAAACATTGTTACACTTTTTTCCTGAATTTGAACTACTGTAGATAAATATGAAATGTCACAAACTTTCAGTGCTCAGTGGATGGCAAAGGGATTTATGGAAAAGAAAACCATATGATATTACATGAGTGATATCTCTTGTTTGATAACATGCAGTAGATTGAAGAAGCTGTATGCTATTTGGAAATAAAAACATTGTAGAACATGCTAAAAGTTGAGAGAAGCACATCCTATTAAGATGATTTTAAACAAATCAGTGTAAAACAGTAATCATAAAAAATCATACTAATTTTGTTTGATGTCACTGTATGTTGATCGATTTGATCTCCTTTGATAACTGGTAATTTAACCAGCTTGATGTTATCAGGGTTTTTCTTGTTACTATGTAAAATATTTTAGTGACATTTTGTCAGATGAATAGAGCAAAACTGAGTGTTATTTTCTTAGTCATGTACACTCTACTTTGTCATATGCAACCAGCTGATAAAATCTTGAAGTGTTTCCCTCAGACAAAATCTCAACAATTAACAATAGTTTTCATTTCTGAAAATTGTGAATTAGTTCAAAAAAAGCCATTTAATTTTATGTTGGCCAATATGCTCTACAAGTATAAGAAATCAATCGTTGTGTTTGTTTAACAAAAAACATCACTCATACCTTAACATACTGTATAGTTGTTCATACTATACATGAACAGGTATTAAAGCTGTATAATGATGGATATGAGGACACTGAGGTAGATGCCTTTAATTACACTGATACAGCATTCTGATAAAAAAAGAAAAAAAAACATGAAACTTATTAAAAACCTGCAGTGAATCAATGTACTGCATTTCTCTGCACCAACATTCCTCCGAAGAAAAGTTTTCAGTGTGAACAGGAAGCTCTTTTAAGGTACATTAACCCCCTCAGTACTCAATTTATATATATATAAAGGCAAAATAAAAACTTAATTACATTGCAAAATGTTAAAAATCTAAAAATAATTCACCAGTTTAACCGATCCCTTTTTATAAAACATATATGATACTTAAAAAAATATAGATTTAGTAACTTCACTAGTTGAACAGTGGTGTTTTGATATTTATCAATGAGCTATCAATTGTTCCCACAAGGTATAATAAAAATGTCAGAGCAATTTTGAGCCGTTGACATAGAACAAAAATTGTATAACTTTTACCTTTTTGAATGCCCTGGTTTCCAAGCATGTAATATATGTTTTGGTATAGCACATGATATGCAAAGTATAGAACATACTGTAAATGTTTTTCTAATAGTTCAGTTTTTTTCCTATTGCATATGAAGTACTTCTTTAGACTAAACAGACTTGACTACTGTACATCAAGAGGCTCATCAGCAAGAACACATACCTGTACTGTATATGTAATTTTCAGAGCCATGTAGTATTATACATACAGGACTTCACATAGCACATTTAACATTTTTTTACGGATCAATTTTTATATTTTGTCCCACATGTTGTTTCTTCATGTAACTCGTGGTTTTGCACCTTCAAAGCACAGCATATCCAATAATTTCTATACAGTACAGTATATACAAGAAGTAATTGTGTGAAGATACTGGATTTCCAAGGTATCGTTGATCTTCATTTCCTTGTGGTTTGTGCTTTTTAAATTATATTCTTCTTCATTTCATGTCAGAAAAATCTCAGACTTGTTTGTAGAGAGCATGTGATTTCTTGTGGAACAATTTTTTTGTTTTCCATATTAAGTGTGGATTCATTTTTGGAAGTGATGAAATTGCTTCTCTTCTGTACCCTGCAAACCAAAAAAAAAGAAAAGAGCTCTAAATTCCGCTTAAATCTGAAATGCAATTGAAACTCCAAAACACATCAAAGATTGCTCTGTGCAATCTGTGGACAGTGAGAACCCTTCCCTTCCTTTGACAAGGCTGCACTGATGCAACCTGTAGCTGTAGACATCACTTACAAGAAAAATAAGCTTCCACCCTGGTGTCATTCATCTGTTGTGAGAAATGAAAAGGAAATCGCTGCCAAAATATACACCAAATTCTCTTAAATTCCTGTTTTACTCTGCATTTGTTCACTCTATTACTAAGTTTACTGTATTGCATCTATGCTATTATATTTGCTAGAACTTTTCTAGAACAGCTAGAAAGTGGTGTATAGGCATCACAATGTTTTGAAACCCCAGGACTTTAATGTTTGTTTGTATTTGTTTACCTTACACAAAGTGAAGCCCTTTGGATGAGTTCAGACAGACAGACTCCGACACAGGGATAGAGCACCCATGACATTTCAACCACTGATCATGAAGCAGTCCACACAAGTACTGATGAGATCACATGCAATCCACGCCACCTTGCCAATCAGACATCATGTCGCATCCCGAAACTCCCTCTCATAGTCTCAGAATAACACAGCAGTATAGGCTGTAGATGTTAGTTTGATTCTCTAAAACCGAACAGATCACAAGTACTGTATGATCTGTTGCTCAATAAACCTGAAATTAAATGCCTGTTACGTAACTTAAACTGTATGTTCATGTGTTTGAAAATATTGCAGAAATTGTGACTGAACTAATTCCTAGGTTTGTCCATGCAGTCTGATTTATCTTTCTTTACAATACTGCTACACTTGCTTACAAAATATTTTTTACAAATGTCTAAAAGAGACATACACTGTCAGTAGTCTGTTTTGACCATGTAACATTCTTGAGCTTATTGTAATCTTTAAAATACCGTTCACCTCACTCTGTGTCTCTATGCAAAATAATTGTAAGATATAAAAATACTTAATCTGTGAGAGTTTAAAGAGCAGCTGAGAAAGATGAAGGAGGGATACTGGATGAATAGGAAGATGAGACTTGGAAAGAAATGGGACTGGCTCCAATCTCAGCTGAATCAAACCATACAGTAGCAGACCTGAAGGCTACGAGGGAGCAGAGGGCCCAGGACCTGGAAATGATCATTATGCTGCAGGAGCAGGTTTGGGAAATGGATGGACAAGGATAAGCCCTGTGTGAAGAGGTTTCAGACCCAGAAGAAGGAGGCTGACCATATTCCAAGAGTCTCAAGAGGTGAGGGAGGAGAAGCAGCCTGTGTCCCAAAAGCCACTGACGAAGCCAATTGGCACAAACCCCCAGAAGAGGAGGGAGATGATGGGTTACATTTGCCACCATGGCTAGAGCTTGAGGAGTAAGACCCCAAGTCAGAAAAGGGACCCCATAGAAAAGTGGAGGGGAAATAATAATAATAATAAATGCTTACACTTTTATAGCCCTTTTCTGGACACTCAAAGCACTTTACAGGTAATGGGGACTTTCCTCCACCACCACCAATGTGCACCACCCACCTGGATGATGCGATGGCAGCCATAGTGCTCCAGAACGCTCATCAGTGGTAAACACTATTTTTGGGGAAGAGAACATAGTAATGAAGCCAATTCACAGTAGGGATTATTAGGAGGCCACAATTGGTAAGAGCCAATGGGAACATTTGGCCAGGACGCCAGGGAAAAGCCCTAAGATTTTTAATGACCACAGAGAGTCGGGACCTTGGTTTTAAGTCTCATCCGAAGTATGGCACCTTTTTACAGTATAGTATCCCCGTTACTATACTGGGGCATTAGGATACACATAGACCGCAGGGTGAGTGCCCCCTGCTGGCCTCACTAACACCTCTTCCAGCAGCAACCTTAGTTTTCCCCAGGAGGTCTCCCATCCAGGTACTGACCAGGCTCACAACTGCTGAGCTTCAGTGGGCTGTCAGCTGGGAGTTGCAGGGTGAGATGGCTGCTGGCAATGCCTGGGAGGCTGGTGATGGAGACACCAGAAGAAAAATCTACTGCCACCCTGGTCTGAAGTAGAAAGAGATGAGCCTGCACCTGCAGGGGACTATGAGAAATAGAAAGACTGACACTGCCTCCTTGGAAAGAGCCTGCAGCCAACCTGCCGAATGAGGAAGAAACAGACCATAGAATACTATAAACCAAACAGACATGGAATACTATAACCAATACAGAGCATAATAACCAGTTTGTCAAGAATCTGTCAGAGAGTAGTTTTACACACTTTTTAAAATTACTTTATAATTCATACGAACCATGGTAAAAAATTATATCTTGTCGTTTTTAATGTAGTATGAAACAGACTTGATTTTGTTTTTATTTATCATGAGCATGGTGGATAAGCTAGCAGTTTTCTTTTTTCAAATTCCTGCATTACAAATAAAAGGATTACATAAGTTTAATTTCATATCATATTCACATTTGCTCCTTTCTTTGATTTAATCTGGTAGCGTTTGTGCAAAACATTTATGTATGAGCAGGTTTCAAATACAAAGAAAAACCAGGGATATGCAGTACACGAAAACAGTCGAGACTCTTAAAAGAATAATTTGCACATATGCATGTTCAGTAAATATATATATTTACCTTTTGTGAACAAAAACATAATCGAAATCTTATTTGAGGTATATAAGTTTTATAACTCATGTCTAAACAATAGCGTTTATTTTTTATATAATTATCACCCAATGTATTTAGCCTGATACTTTTCTGTTATGATTAAACCAGTTCAGCCAAAGATCATTTTGGAATAGTCAGGGTTGGCTTCCTTCAACACAACCATAGGTCCATGGATTTGCTTTGCATTGTAATCCATTCCGTCTACCCATTTATAATCCAGTTCAAGGTCATAGGAGATCCTGAGTCTATCTTGCCAAGCAACGCCAGCCCATCGCAGGGCAGACACACAGACACAAACACGTACACACTCACACCAGGGCCACTTTTCACAGAAGCCAATTCAACTACCAGTATGTCTTTGGACTGTGGGAGGAAACTGGAGTATTGAGAGGAAACCCATGCAAACGTGGGGAGAACATGCAAACTCCACACACATAGTATCTCAGGTCCAGAATTTGATCCAGGGCCCCAGCTAACCACTGTGCCACTGTGACAGCCCTGCATTGTAATCTTCTTCTGAAATTATTTTGTTCTTTAAATTAAGAATCACCAGTTATTTTTGTTTTTAACGCCTGACCTGCAATCACCAATTGGGATTTCTACATCTTTGCTCACAGTTCTGAACCTCATGATCAGAGGTGAGGGGCATCCCTCGCTGACAGAATCCCACTGAAAGTGTGTCGGAGGCTGTCGTGGTCTCTATGTGGCTGAGAGCTGAGAAAATCCTGGCTGACTAATCCCATCCTACCCTTGACTGCCATCTTGGGGAACCTTGGTCACAGTTGGCTCAGTTATATGAACAACCTGTTTAATAATAATTATAGACAAATGAACAATTTAACATTATTGCCATTATTGTATGTGAATCAGAACAAGCAACCAAACTTCCAATGGGGTGAAGTGGCCCTATTACATTGTAAAGCAGGCTTGTTCATACATCTCTTGCAATCCATTAGAAATATTGCTCTCAACTTCAAGACGGTTGTGCCAACAGATACTACTTTCTTGTTAACTACATGCAGATCACATTGAACATTTCTGCGGTGAAATGTCTGCTGCACAACCTGTTTTTATTTGCTCGTACATCACATCACATGAGTCATTACAGTGACTAGTGAGCAGGAAGGGCCGCTTCACATCACCATTCTCGCAAACTCTCACTCTCAACTGTGGTAAGATCAATGATTTGTGACAACAATGGTGAACACACAGTACTTTCTCAAAGATCATGATTTAAGCTTAATTTAAAATCTGTAATTTTTCTCCATGCCATCATTTAATTTATTTTGTTACTGAGATTTAATAACTAGTCTAAGAAATTGGGACTACAGTTCTGCTTAAAATATCTCTATATGAGCACTATTACTTTCCAAACTATTACTAAACTATTTTTAAACAAACAAGATATATTATTACCATGCAATACAAGGTTACCTCATTTTCCTACTTTTTGTACTTTCTTGCCTCTTTTCATTGAGATTGTGCTGGGCTCTCTGCTGTTATTTGTTAGGCAAACTCAGTATTGTGGCTAAAACAGGGCTTGGTCCTCTTTTGGAGGAATTGTGGTGGTAAAAACGTGTACAGTATGTGCACACATGTGCATGTGCAAGTCTTTTCAGAAACCATTGAGTGTCAGAGTTAAAAGTGTGTATCAGCTAAACTGAGTTTGTGTGTATCAAGCATGCTGGTTACTGTGCCCAATCCAATTCCCAAAGCAGCTGCCAGATAAACAGGGAACTGAGGACATCTGACTTGGACTCACACAACAGACATGGCACAGAGAAATATGGTTCAAGGTAGGGCGAGACCAGCAATGTCAGACTAAAGCGGTATTGAGCTTCCTGGGCTGTCAGCCAAAGATTCCAGGTCATTATAATCCAACAAAACTAACAAACATTGCTTTAGCAAGACACAAAAAGGAGAAAAATAAATCATGATTGCTTGCGATGCTTATTTGAAAGAGCAACTGCATAAGCGATGAATCAATGATCAGTAGACACAAAGCACACAACGTATATGTGTGTTTCAGGCCTCTCAATATACCTTTCTTCTTTTTTCAGGATCTCTAATTTACTCCTTCATTAATTTAAAAAATGGGGCGGGTTCTTAGGTGACTTTGTAAAGAAGTACCGTATATCATGTTATAGAACCTGCGCTGATTGCTGAAGACAAAAGAATAATTCTGTATAGAATAATTCAGTATTTCAACCAATTTTATTTCACCAATGATAATTGTTTTCCTGCTGTCGAAGTGTTACAAAAATCTCTAATTTTGTTGTTACACATTACTCCATATCAGCACTTAATTAAAGGTATTTAAAAAAAACACCTACAGTGGGAGTTATTGAATTTACAAGCGAACTTTAGCAAAGGAACAGACCTGAATGCCTTTTGGGACTATGGATTTGAACTTTTATGCATTTCTCTGCAGTCTTATAAAAATAGACCTAGCACAGATAGCACAGACAGCACAGACAGCGAGAGACAGGAGAACCATTCTTCAACCATTCAGACAGACATCATAATTAAACGCAGCACATAACGTCTCAAAACTGCCAAAGGGTTTGTTTTCATTCAGGTAACTTGGTGTCATTCAGTGTTTTCTTTGTGGGTTACAAGGTGGTACAGCTGTGCTGCCTCACAGATCTTGGGTTGTGGGTTTGATTCTGGCCTGGAACATGCTGAGTTTTTTCACGTGTTTTCTTCCCACTGTCAAAAAACACACTGTCTGGCTTAATTATAGTCTTTTAATTGTTCTCCATACATCTGTGTAAGTAAACGTGTGAGTCTGCCCTGCAACGGCCTGGCAGCCTGTCCAAAGTGTCCAATGTTTATACTGCCTTGCTTCAGTTGTCAGCCAAATTGGCTCACATTGGACAGAGTGGTCACTCAAAATGGAAGAATGTCTAACCTCACTCCCTGTTGTATCAAATTGATACAGCTTGAATACAGCTTACTGTTTTGAGTGGTATAAACACATTAATGATTGACTGCATAATGAAAACAACTTGTTGTATAACTTAAATTAAAAAAATGTTCGTAGAAAAGGTAACGAAGTCTGTAAAATAGATCCTAAAATGTCTGTCTAATGGCACTTATTTAAGTATGAAAGGAGAACTGGGAAGAATGAAGCCCCCTTCACACTACAAATGTTACTTACAGGAAATAACAGATGTGGAAGTAAAGAGTTCTGTAGGTTTGCTTTGATGGTACTAGTCAAGAAAAGAATGGCAAAAATAATTTTGTTGCTAGTAATAATCAATAATTTCGATGTAGTTCATCACAATGTTTTTGCTATGTATGCCTACACAAGTATATATTCAGTATTACTGATAAGACAGTTCATGAATGCCTACCTCTACATTTAAAAGTCAGGAAATCATTATTGTTATAATCTCAGAACTAAAAATGCATGCATTAGATAAAGTGAACATCCCTTTACTCGTGATACGACCTGATGTCCCATTCAAGTTAAAGACAAAAAAAGTCAACTATTACCCAGTACACTGCCACCTAGTGGGCACATGACATAAATGAATGAATCCTCTAAATCTGCTTTCAAAGCTGGGTTCCCCTTAGTAGCCATAATATACTGATGTTATAACACTGTGAACATCGTTTTCTGTTTAAATAGTGGGGGTGCCTCAGGTTCAACATCCCTGGAGCTGAAAAAATACAGAATTTAACTTAAGGCCATGCTGTGGTTCCCAGTGAAAATCGGAGCTTTGTGAATGGTTTTGTAGAGACTGAATTAATACCTTGCTCTTGCCTGGGAGACATTTTAGTGTCATCCCCTTGGACTCGTCTTGTGGTATCACAGGAGAACTAGTGTTTCTTCAGGCCTAAGCTGGTAAAATAGTATTTTGGGGGATCTGAAATAGCTTACAAAATTAAAATTTTGGAGCTGCATGACATTGACTATGACCTTAAACTTAAGCAAATGATACAACTAAATGCCTGTGGTCTACTATAAAAGCAAACCTACAGAACTCTTTACCTCCACATCTGTTATTTCCTGAAAGTAACATTTGTAGTTCTTCCCAGTTCTCCTTTCATACTTAAATAAATGCCATTCGACAGACATTTTAAGATCAATGTATTTTACAGAATTTCATAACCTTTCCTGTGAAGTTTTTTTTTAAATCAAAGTTATACAGTTATACAGTTCTCTGCTCATTATAATAATAATATAATATAATTTAAATCATGCATCTTATTAGTACTTTGGTTGTGGTATCAGTCTAAACATAAGCACATTTTTCTCCTAATGCTGGATCATTGGCAATTTTCAGGTTTATACACATCCCAAAACATGGTGATATGAATATGCATAACTATACTTATCTGAGATCATGAGGAGACATTACACTCTGAGAGGGATGTTGTAAGTCTTATGAAACTACCTCCAAAGAATAATATAACATAAACCTTTCATTCTAAGATATGAACTGAAATGCTTTACGGCCTTTGCAGCAAAATGTCATCTACTTTGCTTATCTTTAGACTGATACCACAACTAAAGCACTAATAAAATGTGTGATTTAAATGATTATAATGCACAGATAACTGTATTATCAAAGGCAGTTGAGTGTATCATATGCTTAAGTTTAAGATCTCAGTCAATAATTTAAAATACTGACCTTTTTAATAACATTAAAAAAAATCTTGTTGTATCTGACATGTTTTAGCAAATGTTAATCTTTGTGTTTCATACTGTAACTGATGCAGAGCTTTTATTCAAGCAATATGGATTATACTGAACCATAATGTACAGTATTGTTGAAATACTACTGTATATTCATCAACTAGTTTCTGCATGATATCTGAACCACTCACTTTTGAGTTTCTGTCTGATTAAGTGTTTGAGCAGACCCCACATTTTGTATACCAAATACTGTACAATTTTTTGTCTTACAAAAACCTTTTGATTTTTGTACAAACTGCCTGGTTACATACAGTACCAGTAGGGTTGTAAAACTCACCCTATACTGTATATATACTGTTGATACGTTTCTTTTTCTGCCACTGAGCAAATAGCATAGGTGCTGGAAACCATGTACAGTATACAGTATCCAGCACAAATGACATCTTGAAAAAGATAAAACAAGAAGTAAAGAGGTTCCCATCTCATTTGAATAATTTGAATTCCAAAAATGATAAATATACATGTTAAGGGAATTCAAATATGCAATGTGTTGCAGCACAGCATCAGCAGAAAGATACAGCAGTAGGTTGTGAGGGGTTTGTGACCTTTTATTTCTGTCCTGTGTGAGCTGCGTGTCACGGCGCCAGAAGCAATGACTTTTGAAAGGCCAAAGGTCTCAGATGATTCTGTAGTATATACTGAGCTAACGCAACTGTGAATTCTAACTGAACAATTCAACAACAGTCTAAAAAAATGTCACATTTCAGCCTAAAATATGATTTAATATTACTTTGAATTATTTTTTTAAACTAATAAGAGAAAAAAAAAGAATTTAAAGTTCAGGAACGGCTGGTTATGTGTCGTATTATGTAACCTTTGGATCTTTGGCCTTAACTTTGCTTGCTTATACAGATGCCCTGTTAATTTGTTGAGTGAACAGTTTAATTAATTGCACTTGTTACCACTCCAAAATATCCAAAGGTGCTTTTCATACAGGAGAATGTGCAACTTTCAACTCCCAGTATGCAGGTGCTCAGGTGGAAAGGTGAGAAACTTTAGAATGGCCAAATTTACACAGCCCTCGCAAAGTGTTCTAAAGTGAAGACTCATTTTTTTCAGTCTCTTAGCATTCTTCTGTTCAATAACTTTAAAACAATAATGATGTATTATAGTAATATGTGCATTGTTCTACTGATTTCAACAAAACTAAATGTCATTGTTGAACCAGATATTGAGTTGACATTCTTTTGAGGTTATGTGTAAATTGTTATATAATTACTAGTGAAGGTTACTAACAACAAGCAAAACCTGATCCGGTCACGATTGACGAGCATTTAAAACATCCTGTGATCCGCTACGCCTCTATGTACAAAAATGTGCGAACACTGCCATCTAGCGATCTGCCTTTGAACTCCTTTATATGCCTCGGTGTACAGGTAATAATGACAATTTTAATCAGCCTGTCGATCAAGAATTAAAACACGATATTTTATGGCGTATTCTTGTCTATCAAAATCTCGTCTTGTACCCAATGATAATTTCTCATCAAGTAAATAACTTTTGCAATTAGGTGTATATTTAAGTTTTAAAAGGTAAACGTATAGGCACAGTTTTAGATTTTAAAGTTGAAAGATTTCGAAGATTTTATTAGAAATCTATAATGATAAAATGACTGTACTTCGTCAATAAATTGTTCTTGCATATGCTTTTCAAGCCCTTAGTAGGCAGGCTGTTGGAGTAAGCATCACACTACAGTATGCTTACTCCAACACACATACCTGTATAGAGTACAAATTCAAAGACATTCACCTCTGCGGTACATACACATACTGTACATTAAATAAAGCCGAATTACCTTTTGTATGCATATATTTTTTTAATGATGCCCCCGAACATGAAAGCTTATATGATATTACATTTTAGAAATGAAGTATGAATCTTCAAACATTTACTTCTCAGATCACACTTTTTTTGTCAAGAGGTGAAAAAGGAAGACTGACATGTAATCTAAAGAAGAAGCAAACATCCTCTCTAGACACTGTAAAACACCTACAGAACAGTTAAATATTATGGACATCCGCCAGATTTACTTTTAAGTGTCATATTCCTCTGAACATGCGGTGTAAAATGAAATAAATGAAAACTCTCGATAACTCGACAGGCTCTCTACATATGAATCCTGCAATTACTTTTTCTGTTACTGTATAAATCCTGGGTATCCTGTGTAAAAACTGTACCTTAAATGTCAACTGTTACTATGATGTTACTATATGAATACCAACTATGAAGGATTAGTCGTTAGCCACCTTTTATTTCATTTTATTTCCATTACTTATGATATTCAGATGTATTTTGTGGTAATTATCCTTATTATTTACTATAGTTGCGGTGTTTTATACTGTTAAACCTTATTTTAATTTCTACACTTTTTGTTATGCCTGTCTACATCATGAAGCCGTTTTTACAGCTCTGTAACTGTTTTGAATGAAAGTCTGACACTGAGTTATGAGCTAAATTAACTAATACAATGTTATTAATAAAAGTATAAAATAAGGACTAGAACATGAGCGTTTACAGCAAACCTTGAAATGTGCAAGTCTACCAAAGTTAATTACTTTTGTAAATGCAAACAATTCTTCCAAAACAAGATAAGTCTGGCAAAGAGGAGAAATAGAACAGAATAAATGTGAACAATCCACAAAGGGGACAGTAAAGTTTGCTTCTAGGTATGGCCTTGCTTCTAGGTATTTACTGTACGTTTGACATACTGTACACAATAACAAAGTGTTCACAAATCACTCAATAGCCACCCTAAAAAAAGGTAAGTTATATATTTTAAAAGTAATCAGAGAAATTAATAAAATGCGACCATGACAGATTTGGGATTTAAGCCTTCAAATGAGAAAAACAAAAATTGTTTTGATAACAATGCTAGAATCACATGACACGTCTTTGGTACTACACGTGCATTTACTGTAAGACTGAACTACAGAGGCGTAAGCGATGTACAGTAACTGAAGGTTTAAATCAGAGTTAAAAACTTACCTCCCAGACTGGTTTGCTCGTGTAGTCTTTGAACATCACCTCTCTCACCACATTTAGGAGGAGGACAAGAAGGTCAATATGAAATAATTTTCATCCAGCGCTTGGACAAAGTCTTATATCCGTTTCAGATTGGTTAATTGAGCCTCTGTACTGTAGCACGCTCTAGGTACAGTATGACAACTGCCAATGTCCTGACTATTTAATGCATCCATCCAACGGGACTCCGAATCTCTCGTCCTTATCACACACCGCTTCAGACTCCAAGACACATCCGACGATTTTCTTTTGTTGTATCAAAAATAAAGTGTGTGGCTGGAAGGAAATGTGATTCCCCAGAATAGTTTTTTTCTATTTGGCAATAGTTCAGTTACGGTATATAACGTTCATATCATTGAATACCGAAATCTTCTTGTTTCACTTTATTTTCCTTCTGTGATTCTTGTTTGTGCCATCATTTTAGTCTATATTTCCCTCCACGGTCAAATGATACAATATCGCGTTTTTTCGTTTATTGAAGAATTCTGTTGTTGGTGGAGTTTGCATTTCTTCTTTAAAAAATTCAAAGATCAGTAATGTGTTGGCCTTTTTACAACTTCACCAGAAACAAATGACTTTAGCGTCAAGCCGTTGCATGCGTTAGAAATGATATTGTTTTGAAAAATGGGAATAATGAAAAAAATGATGATTCTTGGTTATGAGCCTACAGCGTTCGACTTTTTATTTAGCATCAGTTAAGTAGATTTTCAGTGCTATGTTGTATACAAATATAAAATTCTGTATTTAAAAAAAGATAACCCATGTTGCATAATTCTTAAAAATATATAACAATTATATAAATTCAACTAAGTTTTATCACCTTTGAAGGTTCTGCGGAAAATGAAATTATTAATCGATGTATTTCTTTCTGATGCCAAAATCAAAAAGTTATGAGAACAGTCTAGAAGGTTGCTATAGAAACGTGAGTCTCTAGAGACGCCTGCAAGACTTTCATTCCTCCGCTCTGTGGCGCTCTAAGCGTTGCAAAGCGTGGTAAAATTAGCATCCATTTTCATGTAAAACAATAAGGGGGAAACGTTCCCTTGGCTAATTTTGAATGTCTTGACTTGCATACAAGGTGAAATACTAATCGTACTTTTTCTCCCTTTTATGTACCCGACCCGATTGCTTCATCATACCAGGCACTTACAAATAAGCCTTTTGGTGACAGAAAAGGAATGGAAGGAATTAAATTCCTTGACGACTGATGTAAACAAAATGAAGCGTTCTATGTGCAAATTAGATATTTAAAGGCCGTCACAGTTAACAGAGAAAAAATGATTTTAAAGTGCTTATGACTGTAATTGGCAGAAAAATCAATTCTGAGGGGGTAGGATTTAGTGTAGAATTTGTTGTGCGAAGAGAAGTTATTTGCTTATTGGCTGCTCGTCACGTTTCAGTGACAGCTGCTTTTTTAATGGCGCTGTGCAGTCTTCAAAGGGTACACACACAAGAGATAGAGTTTCCACTATACAAGACAATGGCATCGCTGCAAGAATCCATCTAACACGGCTAATTCCTCGTATCTGATCAAATGAATGATGCTTTTGGAGTGGCGCTCACGGAAAAATACGTGACCGCGGGAGATGGATACAATAAAACAACAGAGGCAGGTCACCTCTCACAATGACCTTGTGCAGAATTAATTGTGCCGCCCGCAGGTCGTAAGCACACTGTGTAATTCAGAATTAGTTGGTCCTTTCCTTGATCTCTATATACCGTACGTATATTATACATACAGTACGTGAATATATATATATACAATACTGTATATAACCGAGATGCCAATTTCAAATAATATCTCAGAAGGTTAGTAGTGACGATAGGTTTACTTCTAATAAAGTGCTGCAAAGCGGGGCAGGAGGTTAAAAGAGCAAGTGAAAATGAAGCCCGCTATTTTACGCAGTGCCCAAGATGAAGACACGACACGGAAGACAATTTTAAAAAGGGAAAGAAAACCGTACCACTCACAATCCACGTGTATGTCACCCATTGCTAGAAATTTCTCTGAATTTCAATTCTCACGTTCGATACTCACTTCGTTGCATTAAGGATGCGCGAAACAACAGGCGGCCAATATTTTTAAGCAAAAGTGCTGAATGGGGGGATGTACTCACAGAAACGTTATGTTTCTCTGGTCCAATTACGCGCAGGCTACAATCATACATCAGATAGCTTGCCCGTGTATGCTTTTGTCGGGCTACAGTTTGTATACTTTATTGGATCGAAATCATCTGTCTCCAGGTAGTCTGATTTGTTGAGAGAGGACTTGCTGCCACTCTTCTTCAGTTCACCGAAGGAGGACTGCTGTTGACCGCACGTTACATGGGTGTATTGAAATTGTTCCTCGTGTTCAGTCTCCCTATGGTAGAAATAGTTGAAATTTGAGACTATGACAGGGACAGGTAGCGCAATTGTCAGCACACCAGCAATGGCACACAACGAACCCACGATTTTGCCACCAATTGTGACAGGGCACATGTCTCCATAGCCCACAGTAGTCATGGATACCACCGCCCACCAAAACGCATCTGGGATACTGCTGAATCCAGAGGAAGGGTCGTCGGTCTCAGCGAAATACACTGCGCTGGAAAACAAGATGACACCTATGAAAAGGAAGAATATCAATAACCCGAGTTCTCTCATACTTGCTTGGAGGGTTTTCCCCAAGATTTGGAGTCCCTTGGAGTGTCTGGAGAGCTTGAAAATCCTGAAGACTCTTACCAAACGAATAACTCTCAAAATTGCTAAAGACATGGCTTGCTGGCCATTTCCCTGATGTTCTGCTAGCTCCATGCCCAGGGTGATGAAGTAGGGAATGATAGCCACTATGTCGATGGTGTTCATTATATTTTTAAAGAAAGCAGGCTTACTCGGACAGGCGAAGAACCTCACTAGCAACTCAAACGAAAACCAAATGATGCACAGCGTCTCAACAATGAAGAAGGGGTCAGTGAACGGGTTGGGTTTGACGCTGCTAGTCCCGTTCAAGACCAGATGGTCGTAAAATCTGTTCTCTTCCCTAAACTCCGGTAACGTCTCTAAGCAGAAAATAACAATTGATATTAAAATGACGAGAACAGAGACTATTGCAATCCCTCGAGCTGGTCCAGAGCTCTCGGGGTATTCAAACAGAAGCCAGACCTGACGCTGGAATTCATTATTCGGCAATGGGCGTTCTTCCTCCTTGATGAAACCTTCGTCCTCCTTGAAATGTTCGATTACTTCCTCCCCTAGTTCGTAAAATTTTATCTCCTCCATGAAAATGTCCACAGGCACGTTAACAGGTCTTCTAAGCCTCCCTCCCGACTGATAATAATAAAGTATGGCATCAAAGCTGGGGCGATTTCTGTCAAAGAAATATTCATTTCTCAGCGGATCAAAGAAACGCATCCTTTTCCTGGGGTCGCCCAGTAAGGTGCTAGGGAACTGCGCGAGGGTTTTAAGCTGGGTCTCGAAGCGCAACCCGGAGATGTTGATAACCACCCTTTCACAACATTCCTGGTCCGCTTGCTCGGGATCATAGACATCGTGGGACAGGGCTGCCAGTGCCACAGTCTCGTCTAGATTTTCACCGGGCACCACTGTCATCTTCCCCCCCAAGGGTAAAGCTCCCCTCGCTGTGATCCGTCTGCGTTTTGCTCCGGATACTGTACGTCGTCCTCAATGTGTGGCACAGATGTTCTGAGTCACTTGTAGAATAGAAAAACCTTTCTTATTTCCTTCTGTTGACACTCTTTTGTTTCCTACTTTTATTTTTTATCTATATTTTACATTCGGCTTGCTCTTTTTGTTCTCATTTTTTCCAGTTGTACTCGGTTTATCCCATCACCTTCCTCACATTGGCAGTCTGGACTCCTGGCTGTCACATTCACAGCATTTTAAACAGAACTGCCCTCCCCAAGTCCTCTGACGTGGAGACGCTCTCTCACTGCAAAAAATACATGCACACGCCTGTCTTAATGTGATACCGATGATATTCAAAACACTAGAAGCATGCTACAATGTCTCCTATTCTACACTTCCTACTGTATGTATATGTGCTCCTTAACATTTTTCTATCTGGTAATCTTAAATGCAAACCTTTAATTTGGGGATTTTTTTTCTTTCAAGGCTAAGACTATACGTACAGCGTTAGGCTTTCCTACTAATTGAATAGCATTTACCTATTTCGATAACTTTTCCATTGATTTAAGCGTCAGGTAATTTTAATTGTAGAGAATAAAAGATGAACAAGCGATGTCTGTTCATTTAATACAAAAACATTCTAGCAACGAATATCGAGCTGTTTCCAGATTAAGACGTTTTAGATGGCTATTTCTAGACGACATTAATTCGCTTGCATTTAAATTTGCATTAAGGACGTTGCATTTAACAGTAAATCTCCAATTTACATTAGACCACGTCTCGAATTCTACATGCCCTTGGTCAGTTTGCTGCCTACCCCTTGCAGTTTGCTTTGAGAACTGGGATTGTTTCTTGAAAAGAAGCTAAATGTTGCAGAGTAACAGGAAACCGTTTGTGGCTTGATGTGCAGAAAATGTAACGGCGAATATTCCTCAACAGCTATGAGGAGGGGGTGAAGGGAGCACATTTAAGCTATAGACTGAAGATTAATTAATATATCTGAGTAGCTAGACTCCGATTTTCATTATGCGCAAAAACAAACTTGTCACAGGCGTAGGGAATTTTGTGTTCGCTTAAATGCCTGTCACTTCTGTGTGTAATTTTACAGATGTGTGATGTGACAGCAAGTAAGCAAAGTATACATGATCACGCACAAATAACTTTGGGAAAGCAAAAAGTGAATATTGGGACAGGGTGCTGACTGCTGTGTAGGGAATCTTACATACAGTACAGTATACTGTACGTTTTTCAATAACAATTGGATCGTATACATTGCTACTGGGCGCAAGTGGAAATAGTTCGGAGGTTCCGGAGATATTGTCAAACATTTTAAGATGATACATAAATATTAAAAGAGCTCAAAAAATACATTTCGATTGGCCATGTAGTCATAAGAACACTTTAATTTTTTAATATTTTCTAGCATTTATTAAAAATCTGTCACAAAGTGTGCACTACTTTGTACTGTTATTATTTATTAGCAAGAAAAAACACTGTCCCTTGAATGTCCGTTTTACATATTTATACAAATGCATGTGTATACTGACAAAACAGAAATAGTTTTTTCAACTATGGCGTATTTTGATGTTTTAAGGCAGCAATTTATATAATATCTTATTTATTTAGATTTTTCACGGCGTTATATAAATTATATATACATAAAAGCTAAACAGATCTGCGCCTTCGACACAGCAATAGCGACAAGAGAAACTGATGAACAGAACCCAGTTTTCTGATTACACCGCGTCTATTTTACCGAATAATAAAAGATTACCACAACTGGGAGGCATACATGTTTAAAATCACTGAAATGAGGTGAATTAAGGGGCGAAGCAGAAACACATGACGTAAACTCTTAAAATAGATTTCTCTAAGGGCCGCAGAAAAGTTTCTTTTCCCATGGAATGTCTCGGGGAACTGATTTAGGAAAAATTAATGTCTTCACATTTCTACCGCTTGGGGGACGACATGCTGCTTCATTCAGAAAACTGAGCAACTTGGTGTTCCTCTTTGACCCACCGTGCGTGATTATACTTACACTACATATTTACGGAGTGTTGAATTTAATAACAAGTAAGGTATATTTAGCGAAATGAATGGTGCTTTAAATGAATAAGAAAATATAATTTATTGCATTTACCTTGGGAAAAAAGATCATATTGTATATTTAATTTATTCACACACCACATAACAGCTCATTGAAAAATTTCCCATAATCAGCCAATCAATCAATCAGCCTTTAGCAATGGAATAATAAATAGTTTCTTTAGCAATGGGGGAACAAAAGCAATGCAGTGCAATGTTTCTGTCAAAGGAATACACATTTAACCACATTTAACCAGAAGAGAAACAAATACCACTATGCTCTGTGCACTCTGTTTTTCTTTTTTATTTGTTTAGTGCAGTTTAGCAAATCTGGTGAGCTCTCTACACCTGAACACCATCATTCATGCTAGAGTTCTGTCAGGGCATCAGCAACCCAGGATACATCTGAGCCAAATCAACAGAAGACACATCTGACCAGCAGGCCCTAGGAGAGGGGGGACCAGCAGGGCCATGTAGCCCGGGCCTCACCTCAGCCAAGGGTGCTGAGTGGTCCTTTGGCTGTGTTTCCCGACTTGAGTCAAATTTGGACCTTTTACCGCATACAGTCCGCGGTGACCGTCCCCCTTTCAGTGCTGAATCTACTGTTCTTCAGGAGTTTCAGAATGCCCACCTTAATCTTCCTACCATGCCATTCTTTACATTCAAATATTGTTTACCCCTCTTCCCAAACGATGAGGGGGCCTCAAAATGTGAAATGGCCCGGGCCTCATCTGAGCTCTCGGAGGGCCTGCTGACCAGAACCAAAAAGAAGAGTGTAAGTCCCAATAAAATCAGATGGAAGTGACTCACTGTTGTCCACAGGTACAGTAGGAACCTGTCATTTCCCTCATAACACTGTCCGGGACCCATGGTCAACCAGCGGAAACAGAAACATCAAGGCAGACATTGTTATTTCTTCCTAATGGATTTCTCTTATCTGATATTGATTCAAATTCCAGCCATCATATAGGAGGTCTGTATCACACAGTTCCTCACATATTTCCATGCAGTAATCTATTAACTAAATGTAGCCACAGCTACTGAATATTTCATTGTTAACTGCCAAAAAACATTACACATTAAACAAACTGTATAGACATACAGTATCCTTGGCAGCACATAACAAAACAGTAATTAATTCATTTTTTCATTGGTGACTTATTACTTTATCAGCTGTATGATTAGTATACCATTGGTGGTGGTGGAGGGGAGTCGCCATTACCTGTAAAGCGCTTTGAGTGGAGTGTCCAGAAAAGCGCTATATAAGTGTAAGCAATTATTATAAATTATTATTATTATTATTATTATGATTATTATTATTATTATTATTATTATTATTATTATTATTATTATTATTATACTGTATGTAGTTTTTTAAATTGATACAACTTTTTACAGATTTTTGTAATAATAAGAAAATTGATCCCACACTAGAATGCATGCCTAGGTAATAGTAACACCAGTGCCAAAAATTATTATTTATATTGCATAAGTACCAGAATGTGGGATTGTTTTGTCAGCCCAAAGCTTTCTCTAACGCAGAATGACCCCAAATTCAGTAGTAATAGAGTAGTAGAAATCTGGTGCTTTAAAAAAATGCTTTAATTTACACATTAAAGAAATGTGGATGCATATTGTATGTAAGGCTTTTTAGAATGTTACGGTTTTGCAAAATAGTTAAATTTGAAAATGATCAATGTTATTTATTTAGAAGATGTTTTTATTTTGGTGGTTTATATGTCATAATAATAATATTTATAATTTCTCATGTAACTGTAACTGTTGTTTTACAGTATTAAAAGTATTGTTTTAATACTTTTTTACTTTCAATCAGTATACACTTGTGTTAAACTTTCAGTAAATACAGTAAACACCAGTTGAAGTGAACAGGAAGTTCAAAAGCAATACGAAATAGAAGATGACAAGAGACAAAATTATTTTTTCATAACTAATCAATGATAAATTAACAATAACCTTAAAACAATAAGTATTTCAGTGCTGACTTACAGTATATGCTAAATGCAGTTCATATCCCTATTAAACTTTGTTTTCACAATTTTTATGATATACATATTTATGATACTTAATGTGAAGTCTAGATACCTCCCACACACCTAAAAAGCTTTATTGTATTTGAGAAGCAACAGTTTCTTGAAGTGATTCAATAAAATTAGTCTGCAGACAGAGACAATCGTGAAAACCGGTGTGTCTTGTTTTGAAAATAATTGGAGTGGTACTTAAAGTAACAAAATATTTTCTTTACAATGCAGCTGAGCCAAATTTGACTAAAGTTTCTAAACAAATGTAATGGTTTTCTTATTCCTCTGTGACACTCTCGGTGTTGTAAAGTGGACACTATTGATGCGCGGGTTGACTCACAACCGCAGGCAGGTGTGGGTAAAACAAAAGCCAACACGCACATCACACAAATAAATGGCTTTGGGATTTATATTTCTTGACCCCACCATCTAATTGGGCCAGAGGGAGAGGCATCATTGCTACAGTAAGTAAGGGTTGGTGCTGTTTGTTACTCCAAGCCATATTCTGGCAAAGAGTGCTTTCTTTACTCCCTCCATAAAATCTACTACTCCATACCAAGAAGTTCTTATAATAATCAATAATAATAGTAATTCCTTACACTTATATAGCACTTCTCTGGATCTCAAAGAGGTTTTGACTCCCCTCCACCACCACCAATGTGCAGCCCCACCTGGATGATGCGACGGCAGTCGAAGTGCGCCAGTTCGCTCACCACACACCAGCTATCAGTGGGGAGGAGAACAGAGTAATGAAGTCAGTTCAGAGATGAGGATTATTAGGAGACCGTGACTGGTAAAGGCCTGGATACTGGGGTAACACCCCTACAGTATATCCTAGTTATTAATCTTCTTAACACATGACAGCAAGTTCCATAAATATAACAAATGTGACCCAAAATTGATGCAGACCAAAGTCTAGCCCATCCGTGTCAATTCTATTCTGTCCCTCACCCAACTGGTATTGCACCCAACCTCCATCCTTTGGCTTGTGGGTGGTGAGCCTGCATGATAAGATCAGATCACTTTATTAGCCCTATACAATTACTTGCATTAGGAATTTGTCTTTTTCACATACCCCAGCTTGCTCTCCACGAGACAAACAGACAGAGAGAGAAGCTTGGGGTCAGAGCACAGGGCCAGCCATTGTACAGCACCCCTGGAGCAGTTGAGGTTAAGGGGCTTGCTTAGGGGCCCAGAGGAGAAGGACTCCTCTGCTGGCCACTGGATTTGAACCGGCAACCTTCCAGCCACAGGCGCAGATCCTTAGTCACAGTGCCACTGCTCCGCCCTCCCCCTGATGTCTCCACACCAGCTGGGAGACATGGGTAGCCCTGTCACCAGGTGCTCGCTGGCGAACACCACACACAGTGGAGCAAGGTTCTCAGAGTTGTTAACGGACACCTCATGGGAATCTGGTTTGGATCGAGAGGAGCCAGTTGAGTTCGTATGGGAGTTGGTGAGGTTGCCCCCTGGGCACCTCCAGCTGGAGGTGTACCAGGCAGGGCCCACTGGTAAGAGACTGCAGGGCAGAATCAGGACAAGCTGGAGGGACTGTATCTCTCAGCTGGCATGGGAGCACCTGGGAGTCCCCCAGGAGAAGCTGGAGACTGCAGCCTGGGAAAGGACGGACTGGTCTGCTCAGCCTGGTACCCCCATGACTCTCTCCAGGAGCAAGCAGTTGGAAATGAGATGTGATGAAAACTGTTGCAAGCAGAATGAACAGTATCTGGTTATCAGTCTGCATTGTGAGATGTACAGTAGCATTACTTCTGCTTCAAATATTCTTTCTTCCCTTACTTTCATGTTCTGTCACACTTCTCAGCCTCACATATGTTTGACAAAGGAGCAAAACCGGTTTTGTGGGGCAGAATGGCCTTTCATTTGTAACAGTTTTTACAATTTTAAATTAATTTAGATTAAGTGTGCAACCATTATTGCCTTACAACCAGTGCTCTGCATGTCTGTTTGTTGAAAACAAAAGAAAAAGATAACAAGCCGTATTAATAATATGCTCCAAATTAGAATGAGAATGAAATAAAAACAATAAAACTACATTTATTCATGAAAATAGATGTATATTTGGGACTATGGAGAAGGAACTCAACTGAAGTGGAGAACACCTTAAGATTTTGTTATTCATCTGAATGTGTTTCAAGGTCCAGGTTATCAGTAAAACCTAACTTCCAGAACTTAACAGTAAGTTTTCAGGATTTAAAGAAGATTCTTCACATCAATAAATCATCTTGGTTTTTGCAGAGAAAACCAGCAAAGTCAAAGGGGTGAATGCATCATACTGAAGAGGGTGTGAGCGAAGGAAGGTTTCCAAAGGCTATCTTTTCATTTGTTCAAATCAAAATACTGACAGACTAAAAGAGAACAGAGTATAAATACTTACATTTAAGATACCTGTCAACAACCTCAAACAATCCTTGTGGTAATTTCGCAGATATAACTGAAACTTTAGTATGAAACATTAGGCATGAGACCAGGCATGAGGGGAGTTTCCAATTTTCTGCAACTAAGTAGGAATTAAATGTGTTTAAACTGTCACTATTGCACACTTCATATGCATTAATGAAACCTGCATCTACTGTATGCTTGTAATTCAAGACTAAGACAGCAGCAGAAGCAGGTGGCATCTCTGATCCTGGAAACGCTCCATGTCATGGTGATCACTGTGAGTCTAGAGACGTACTGTACTGCTGATTGATCACATACCACACAAACTTACAAGTACTGATCAATATTATGCTAATCTGCTGAGCCACCGAAGAGCGGTCACACATGTGGTTCATGCACATTCTACCACTGTACAACAAAGACAAGGATACACAGAGTGCTTTGAACCATTATGGATTTTTAAAAGTTGAATCTTCTAGCCTAAAGCTAAAACTGAGCTCAAAGTCACTATAATTTGCTCAGAAGTTGTTGCTGTTTAGTATGTTTCAAAATGAGGATTTCTTGAGCCCTGCCGTTGATGAGTGGTTGAAGGTAAGAGTTTAAGAGTTTTATTAACTTCTAGTTTGAAGTACAAAGAGGCTAAGTGCTTTAGGTGAAGGGAAATTATATTAAGAAATAAAGCCAAGAATTTGCTATTTTTACATACCGGAGCTGTTAATCTTTTTGAATGACATACATCATGTTGCATGTATCTTTATATTACTGTGAAGTCCTAGTTGTCCCCCTAATTTCACATCTCCTGCAATTTGCTTTGTGGCTAGGGACAGTGCACTACTGAAACTAATGCATCCTCTTAATAAGAGACACAAAGCTCTTTTCTTTATCTCCATGAAGAAGCATGCCAGCTGTAGGTATAACATTTCATAT
Organism: Lepisosteus platostomus; assembly: GCF_059453375.1. Classification (NCBI taxonomy): domain Eukaryota; kingdom Metazoa; phylum Chordata; class Actinopteri; order Semionotiformes; family Lepisosteidae; genus Lepisosteus; species Lepisosteus platostomus. Next base: position 30,961,313 of record NC_142619.1, read on the forward strand.
CTTGATGGAGAAATAATTGCTTTGATGCTATCAAAATAGAGAATCACCACTGCCTTGGCTAATGACACACAAAAGATCTTTGGCAACTCCCTTTGCTTTCAGAAATCATTTAATTAGGTCCATTTTCATTTCCGTCTTATTTAATATCTTTGTACTCTGCAACATAAGCACATATTTATCAGCAATGAGTAACTCATTGTGCAGAGGAATTTCAAATAGATTTTATAAGAGAAACACAGTTCAGAAACTCCATAAAAAGTGATAACAGTGAATAAATGTTTAACACAAAGTAAACAATTGTCTCTTGTTTTGGATGATTCAAGTTACATAAAGATACATAAAATGAGTATACAGTATATTTTGCATTTATATATACTGTAACAGATCACTGAAGCAAGGCATCTCTTGACACGTACACCATTGTGTAAAGGTCAGTAAAGGTCAAAGGTCTCCATATATCACATTTTATTGTGATCTTCAAATAACATTGTAGTAGTTTTGTTTTAAAATAATAGTTTGTCCTGAAAGATGGGAATTCTTAGTACACAAAAGTAATGTTTTAGCTTTAAGGTTATGTTGACCTGAATACATGAAAGAAGAGTGGAAAATTGCTAGCTTTTCTTGTTTAGTTTATCTCTAGTTATTGTTTTCTAACTTTCTGTTGAATGAGATTTAAAGATAGCTATAATAATAATAATAATAATAATAATAATAATAATAATAATAATAATAATAATTGACAGAACAGTTCAAAATAGCAGGGGTTTCCAGTAAATTTTTGATGTAACTCCCGACTAAGACTTTGATAATTTTGCACAGCAGTATATGCTTAGAAGAATCTTTGGTTGTTCTTTCTCTGGTATTAACAATCCCATTACTGCAGAACATTTGTTTTATGTTTAAAATCCATTACATTCTACCTCTGAATTACAAAGAATAAATAGAGCAAAAGACCTCTGTGCTAAAAGGTCTGGGAGTCCTCATCCTGACCTGCTGAATAAAGATGGATGCACAGCACATCAAATGGGCCGTGATTGTATTTCTGAGTCTGTTTCTGTAGGGCAGAAATTTCATTTGAGAGAAGCTTGACCTTATCAGAGATATTAATGATGGAGATCATTTCACATCTAGAGATAATGTTTGGAATCTTTAAAACTGAGAAGAGGTTATAGGGTTAGCAATTTGGTTTGAATGGCTTAAAATACAGTACATACTAAATTAACTGGTGAGATATTGAAATCCAGAGATTGAGATGTCTTTGTTTTGTGTGTGGTGATTTAGAGTGTTATTTATTACTGATCACTAGTGTTTCTATAATAGAGTTTAAAAAAAGATTCATACTTCTAACAAGCCCACCACCAAATAAATGCCTTGTGCTTTTTGGAACAATCTGCAGTTTGTACTGTATATTAGATGCTATAAGCAGCTGCATTTCTAATCAGGACATCTGCAGAATGAGGGAAAAGAAAAAAAAACAAAGATATGATGCTTCCTTACATATGGGCAATCAACAACACAGATACATGTATTGTTTATTCCATAGGGTTAAGTGCAGCAAATGAAACAATGGTTGTACTGTATATTGTATTAAGGGAGGGCAGATTTTTTCATTTTCAGCTTTCGAATGTTTTAACACACTCTGGCATGTGCAATTTGTAAATCATGCACAATATGCCAGCACCCATCAAGTGAAACAATAGCCCTGACAAAAGGCGGGAAGACTCTTACATTGATGTTGGTGATACATTCTTTAAAGCTAAGCAGACGTGTCAGCTGGGGGTGGGAGTGGCTGTTGTGGCTCTCTTCATAACCACTAGGACGAAACCAGATAGTGCACCTGGATGATCACATGTTGCTGGCCACTTTGATTATGAAGACAAAGTTTATTGAGAGGTCTCAAGAACGGATGCAGCTCACAGGATGTGGACACCTACAATCAATGAGCTTGGGGAGCAGCTAGACTTCAGAATTGATATTGCAGGGAGCCAGGATGGCTCATATACAGTGTGGGTTTGCAGACGTCAAATACACTTATGTGTCCTGGAAGATGGCGCTGAGCTATGTGTAAGGTTATGTGCACCAGTAGTACTGTATATACTGTAGGTGTAGGCTGTAAGATGGTAGCTGAGGTGGAAAAGATTGAACAAGCAACTTATTCAATACAGCAATTATTTGATGACAGCCATGCAGAAAAAAATCTGTTTGGGATTCTGTGCCGGAGTAGCTGTATTATAAAGCTAAATCTCATCAAATCATACAGTGAAACATTTGCTTCTTTCCTTCAATATTCTTGTCACGTGTGTGGATCTAAGCAGTACACATTCCAATTTAGAAAAGAATTAGACTATGGAGTTACAGTTGATCATTCTTCATGCAACGTGTCTGCTAGGGAAGGATACTCTAAAGTACAGTTTACCACAAGTGTACCAGAAGTGTTTTTTCTCATCTGAGAGAAGGGAGAGATGTCTTTTGAAACCAGAGCCAGGAATCTAGCATTCAAATGAGAGAAAAAAATGTTTATATTTGTTTAGCAGTCATTTCATAGTACAGACTTTGACATGCATGTTATAGATCTATAATACAGTGAACAGTAATTTGTCAAATTTTAATGTGTTTGGTATTCATTCAACAAATAAAACATTAACATTTCAGCTGTTTTGATAAAATCTGAAACCATTGCACTGATGTTGGTTTCGGTTCTGTATTGTCAGATGTATTGCATGAATATGTCTTACATGAAAACCGTTATAAAGCTGAAAACCCTTCTTTAGGTAAATAACAGTTTTGCTTTGAATATAATGACATTACATTCTGCAGTCAAGCAGAAAATTCTCATTAGAATGAAGAAGTCCTGCTGAATTCAGTAAAATACATACAGTTATTATTCTGATGCTGTTTCATTGTTGTTTCTTTAGTCTGGAATTACTCCATCTAAAGTCTCCAAGGAAGCAGCTCTCCTTGAATCAAACTATTCCAAGGATGCAGCTCTCAGTGGACCAACTTTTCCAAGTCACAGACATACTGGAATCTCTCAGGACTCAATCCGATTCTCATTGTTCCATATTATTCAATCTCCTGTTTCTGTAAATCCTGACCTGGTACTGATCTTCTCTTTACCACTGTGCTCATTTAAGACTGGATATTATAATATTATAATAGGTAGCAAACTCTTATTCATCTGTCCTTTATTACTATTCAATGAAATACCTATCAGAACGTCCGGAGGGGGGGGGGGGGGGGGGAACATCATGTTGTAGCTATTAGGATTTTTATTGAAAAGTCTGAAAGGAACCCATATTTGTCACACCTATGCTCACTGGACCATGAACAATCACAACAGACTCACCAATAACAAATTCAGTTCTGTCATTCAATCTGTAACCGTGACTACCTGCTATGGAAGGGCAATTATTGCCACCTGTCAGACTCTAATCTGGTAATTAAGACCTGCCTTTTCATCTTCTGGTGGTTAATCTCAGTTATTAGTTATTAGTTTTAGCATTCTGCAGTCACTTAACTTTCAGACTTTCATGTGTTGGACTTCTCTGTGTTTTTCTGGATTGCCCCTGTCCTGTTCTTTATGATTCTTCTGGATTTCAACCCTGCCTTGCTGTTTCTACTTCACTTCAAGCCTTCCTAGATTTTGACCTCTGCCTATTGCTGGCTCTGATTTGGATTAGGTTTTGCTTGTTTGCTTGTTTCCTGAACCTACACCTGAATCCAGTCTCCAGTCTCAGACTGCTTCACTGTTACTGTGAGTACAACGGTATTAGATACACTATTAGAGATGAGATCCAGCCTACTGACTACCTGTACTACCTGAATAGATAAGCAGTGGAAGAAAAATATAGATTTTTGCCATGATAAAGGAGTTGCATTTGAATGATGGCTGTATGGGCAACAGGTGGGATAATGTGAAACAAATGGGTTTGGGACCATTCAGACACCAGGGATATAGAAAAACAGAGGAAGACCCCTCTCCCAACTACCCAAAACTTTTGTAGACATACTGTACGGAGCAGGGGGAGAGCATAAGGGACCACTTTGTTAGGGGACAGCAGGGATTGAAGAGAATGTCTAGGACACCCAAAAGACTCCACAGAGTTTTCTTCAGTATGGTGGAAGGAAGCACCTTAGGTCCCTGAAGGGACTTTCTGGAGAACAGTACTGCTGGACTGCTCCTCCCGGTTTTGGTAACCAGGGTCCACAGAGTTCACGTGCTGGTCTGCGAGTGGGTGTCTCTCATGGGTTCTGTTTGAAGGGTAGATTGATAGACTGTAGTAAAAGGGAAATTGTATAGGATAACTGTCCTGTCTGACCTATGAGTGCAATAGAACTTGTTGTGGCTTACTAAGAGTTTGTAGCACCCTTGCAATTGCTAGGTGGTACAATCACCTACAAAGCTAACTTGTAAAAATATCACCAGTGACAATAAACTAGGAAAACTGGCATATTTTTAAAATAATATTGCTACAGCAAAATGGGGGGTCAACTTCAGGCTAGTGACAACATTTGCAGTTATAGGTGTTTTAAAGCCAGTAGAAGCAATGTACAAAAGACGAGGCACAGTATGTACTGAGCTGTAGGGCTCTGATAGACATTGATCAGAAGGAGTTTATTTGTAAATTAAGAGTCATCAACCGTCCGGCAACACAAGATAAAAAGACAGATAGGTGGAAGCAGATGGGGCACAGACACAGAGAAGAAGAAGGTGCAGGAAACAGATTAGATATGACATGAGTCATACAAACCATTTTAATACCACACTATTACAAAATGAAACCTTTAGAATCCAAAGCTTGCAATCCTGCAAACTGTAGGTTTCACATACATCTTTAGCCCGCAGTTTTAATCTTGGTTCCACTGCTGCTTGTGAAAGAGGAAATATGCTTTCCTCCTGAATGAGCACAGTCAAAACACTCTTTCATTTTTTCACACTAAGAACATTATGTTGCCTACAGAACAGTTAGCATGGAGTGGATCTGTGCTCACACATTGGTTCCTTCGCATTATCAGTCTAGTTTGCATTTTGAAACTGCTGTAGATTCTGACACCTTTCTGGAGATTCCTCATCACATAGAGTTTTTCTCTCTCATACAATTGATTTGGGGTTCTTCTTTGCCAAAGGAACCTTCGAGTCAGTTGACAAGATCTCCATTTAAATCATGTCGGGGAACCAAGGTGGCGACCACAAAGGTAACTGTGTTGTAGTTTTTGCAGAATATATAGAGTGGTTGTTCTTCTGAATTACACAAAGCTCCATTCCATTAACCTTACAGAGTGTAACACATTGTATAAGAGTGCAGATTGTTCAACGTGAGTATTTTGCAGCATTCCTTGCTCCTTGGGCCCAAGAAAAGATTATTTTTCATTCTACTTCTCCCTCCTTTTGAAACCAATACAACTGTTTGAAAAAAAGCTTGTTTAAGATTCATCTGGGCACAGGATTGGGTTGAAGAAATGATGCATTTTTCAAACCATTTAATGGAAACTGAAATACCTGTCTTCTGTGCGGTTTTTCATTTAAGCCTGCGGCCATTCCGCGTGTCAAGGCATTGTTGAATTGTTCACTCATGAATGTCGGGACCATTTTCTCTCAGTTCTTGTGTCACATTTTATGCAATGAGCTGAAGGTTTTTCTAGACTACGCATATGAGTTCTCTTCCAGATTATTGCAGAAATCATGGCTGCTGTTCCCCAGCTGCAGCTAATTGCAATAGTTTTTTGTCCTCTTCCTTTTTGCCAGCTGACTCATTCTGCTACAGTATGTTTCTGCTTATCTCTCCTTCTTTTAGTCATATCACTATACTTGTAAGATGTTTGCAACACTATAGAGTTTGAATTGATTTTTGTGTTGGAATCACTAATTACAGTATTTGTCCACATTTGTTGATTATGTCATTTTTTGCTGTTCAAAAACAGTCAAGCATGATATAGTAAAAGTAAATGAGTATCAAATGCCTACTCACATTTCAATTGTGGTGATTGCACATATGTTTTTAAACTATTAGATTATTTGTATATGCTCTTTTTTCATATTATGTATGCTATGTAATCATTTGGTATTTTTAAAGCTGAATCTCAGTTTTAAAACAGATGATTTAGTGTAACAGATAGAAATGATAGAAATCACTGTCTGATTACAATCAGAGAAAGGATGCAATTTGAAATAAAAATGATGCACAGCAGCTCTGAATTTACCAGTATTCGGTAATGTGAGTGAAATTCCAGTTTTACAGTGAGGTGAAGAATCAGTGGAGGCTCTACAATATTCTTACAAAGATTTAGTTTTGTATTTAAAAAAATAATAATTTTGGGATTTGACACACTGAATATGTCAGTGGTGGTGCTTGTGGCAAATGACGTACAACAGAGAATACTACTAGAGCAATATTTCTCAACAACTGGTCCATAGACCAATCCAAGGCAGCCTCTTTGCCAATCCAGGTGAAACCTTACTATAAAATGGATTTGAGAGGAAAAAATAAGGGAATGTTACTAACAAGTTAAAAATCGACCCCCATGTCTATCACGTACATTACATTTTCCACATAAAATTATGTCTTCATTTTTATCCCAATACTGTGCTTGACATAGTTTAAAAAGAAGGTAGGGAGAAAGGTTAGATCCTAATATTGCACACATGTGCTTGCTTGTGTATGTCGGCGTATTAACTGGGACAACCTTTTGCGTATCTCTCCCGAATTTCCCTGTCTCCCCATCTAGACCCTCGCAGCAAAAGTCTCTACCTCAGTCCTCACAATAGTGGGGGGAGAAGGAGGTTTGGGCAGCCTATCCACACAACCAGGGGAGTCACACCAAATACCCTGGACTTACAGTATTTTGTCTCTTTATCACGTTTATTAGGACCTAACCAGACTTCTGATTATTAGATGCAATAAGATTATGGGGGGGCTTTTGCCCAGATATGAAGCAAATATATAGAACGCTGATTTCTGTCTGTCTGAACAGTAAAACAAAATCAAAGTTTGATTAAAGTATAGATGCCTCTCTCCAGTGTTGGCTGTCTCTTGCTAGTTGATGCTTAGATATTTTAGAATGCATCACACACACTTAGCACATTTTCACATTGCCTGCATTGGATTTGCCTCAAGGATCTTATTTATCTGGTCTGGTTAAGACAAAGTAAAAGTCTTATTTAAATTGGGATATCAATAAACATACGTTTAACCCTGTTGTTGACACAGTAGCTCGATATTATTGTGCTATCTGTAACACATGTACACATTATATTTTTTTCAGTAATACGTTATTTATTTTGCCCCGCAGTGGACTGGTGTCCCATCCAGGGTGCATCCTGCTCTTTGCCTGCTCTGGCTCTCCTGCAACCCTGTATTGGATAAAGTGGATAGAAAATGGATGAATGTGATTTATTTTGATTTGCACCCAGGGTGAAATGCACTGTATCTGGGGTACTGTAAATGGAGTTATATTTTGCTTCTGTTCATTTTTTTAAATTCAGATTTCTGTCAGTAATTATTTTAACTTGCAGTCAATGTGCAGCACAGTGCATATCAAATCTTTTTGTAGGGTGATCAGTGAGAGTCACATAAGCCACTAGTTTTTGTCTTTTAATTTTTTTATGCATCCACAGTGTGTGCACTGTCATTTTATATCTAGGCCTTATTATAATGGCAAATAAGGCCATATGAAAGTGTACAGTATATGAACTATTATTGTATTGTTATTGAAGTATAAAAAGTGACAAAATGGGTGTAGGATCAGATATGACATAAAAAACAAAAAAAACAGGAGCTGTGAATTAAAAGAGCCAAACAGGTTCACGGTTTAGGAAGTAACCAGACAGTCCCTGGCTTCGAAAGGTCCAGAAGCACTCTGCCAGAGGATCAATGTTGGAGGAGTAACACAGTGACTCTGTGCACAATATCAGTATCATTATAGTGGCATTATTTGTTCAATACAATGTATTCAGTATCTCCTCTCTGATTTTCACAAGGAGTAACGAGAAGAAAATGTGTCTGGGAATGTTTATGGAGAGAATGAGTAAGGGAAGACTGGGCAGCCGAGAGGGCTCAGGGTTAGTCACTTTGGCGCAGGAAGAGGACTTCAGGACATCCATGCAAAGTGAGAAATGAATTAACAGAGTATGGAATGGGGTAGGAATTATAGAAAGAGGTTACTAAGGAGTCTATAACTTTTCAGGAAGCAAAGCCATGGATAATTAGAAGCTAGAGTATCAGAGGTGAAAGAGGACTTGGTTGCTGTCATCATTCCTGAACTTTCATTAAAAATGCCATTTTAAAATTTAAAGAGTGCCGACTCAGCTGTCAATGTTTTCAGAAATGAGCTTCAATTAATAGTTTCTTATTAATTCTACAGCATTGATTTTAGGTGTTTTTTGTCTTTTGAAATTGAATTGGAAAGTCTTGAAATACTTTTCTTTACTGTTACCTCTGTACAAGTACACGCATACCATAGGTCCTTGCCCAATTTACAGTAATTCCTATAAAATCCTTAAACCTAAAGTGCACTTCCAGTACACACAGGTAAGCTGTTTCAAAAACTGTGGATATGAAATCTAGACATAGAGCAATGTACATTTACAACATTTTCTTCAAGTTTCGTCTCTATAATCGGCATAATCAGACAGCCTACAGAGATCATACCTGCATTTCTGTTTATGTACTGTAAGTTAAATATTGCTCTTTCAGCTGGTCATGCAAATTCACAAAAGATGTTGCTGGTAGATTGCATTAGGTGTCCATGGAAAGCTAATTTTCTGCAAAAACTACAAATCTTGTTTTTGTCTTCTTATCTAATTCACCAGAACACATAATGGGATGATTGTATTTGTTAATTATTTTCTTATTAAAAAAAGATTGATCCGAATTTATATTTTATGCTGTTAAAGAAAATCCAACAGAAACACAGACTAAAACAAGTGATGAAGAACAGAACAGTGAAAAAAAAATTAAACTTCAAACGAGTTTCAACCAGATGTCATAGAAAAGTATTTGTTATAGCCATGTGACTGCTAACTTTATAGCAAAAAAAGAGAAAGCCAGTAATAATCTTACACATTAGTTGCAGTTGGGTTAAAATAGTCATAATCATGGTTTAATATGGAAGTTGTTTATATAGGACTATGGTTATTGAATATCTTGTTGTCAAAAGGGAAACCAGATCTGAAGGGTGTCTGAAAGATGTCCCTTCTTTTGTATAATACTGAATATATCATTGAACCGTGAATCAAATGGCAAAAATATTCTTACTGATTTCCATCAATGTGCGCGCACTATTTTTTATTACATTGTGTTTGACTTTCAGAACCATTTGCTAATAATGCTACACATTAGGATTCTACTGTATATAAAAAACATTGTATTTGTTTGTCTCTTTTTGATTGTTGTTATTTAGTTGTTTTGCATATATTGTATTTATATTTTTAAAAAAGTCATAAACTTTGTTTTTTTAAAGACACAATCAATTCGCAGGACTCTTGAGATACAGAAGCACAAGACCACTTACAGAGAAAACCCGGATAAGAATTCAAACCCAAGCCCTGTTTGAATCCAGTTTTATAGTTCAGTAAGCTGTCCTGGGGGGGTATGTGACTTGCCCCAAGGGTCACTGAATGAGTTATGTGCTTATAAAAAGATCTGTTGGCTCTCAGGCTCTTCCAGCAAACACACTGGATGCTCTCAGGTCTCATGTTTAACACTGAACAGAATAGCTATCACATTGATCAGGCTTGGTGACACTTAAACAGCAATGAGAGCCGCAATAAAAATAATGTTGTAGGGTGGGATGGATGTCTTCACAGGCCTTCACAGGCCTTAGAAAAGCACGAGAGAAGCATTTATTTCTTCATATTCTTCAGTTTTTGACAGCTTCATATTCTGGTCTTTTGCTTTAAATATCTCTGGTCTGGTCTCTCATGTCCCTAATATTCAAATGTTTATATCATTAAGCACTCTACCTCAGTAGGAGCCTTAGTTCTCATGAGCTAAATATGTGCAATAGGTGCTTCTTAATTTTACAAAGTAAATCAGCATATAAGCTAAGCCAAGGCTTTATTTTTATAAATAGACCTTTGCAAATTATCAAGCACACCAGGTCAGAACCCAGATCCCAGAAAAGATGCCAGGTTAATAACTTTGATCCACGTTAGACTTAGCTTCTAATTTAATTTTACTGAAATTTTTGTCTGTTTTGGTAAAACTTGACTTATACAATAGCAAAACATCCTCAAAGACACAAAAAGATATTAACTGGAGGACTGAGCCACTGAATAAATGAGATGAGACTAACCCTAATCATGTTAATGAATAAAATGAAATGAAGATTACCTACACTTGAATGTTATAATGTAACATCTTTGGGTGACATACAGTACAGTACAGTATATAAATTATCAATTAAAAAAAAGTGCACAAAGAAAAAAAGAATAGAAAGTGAGTTCCTTAGAGAAAATGTTCCTCCCAGCTTGTCTATACGGATTTTAACATAATTAAAGTTTTTACTGTGGCCCTGCAGCAATATGAGAGAATCACATCACTTTAAAAAATAGAAAAATCTGACTGGAGACTACATAAAAGAGGACCACCAGTGGTATGCTAATGTAAACCATATAAAACGTCTCCTGGAGTT